>NW_022103920.1:62893194-62897844 GCF_000313985.2 Echinops telfairi
AAAATAAATAAATACCCTCCTGGATGTGGGTCTGCTGTTGGTTGCTAACATCTAACTTTCATAACATCTGGGGATGGGCCCATTGGCCTCCTAACAGGAATTTGAGCAGAGCACGAAAATGATATCTAACACAAAGTGATGGTTATTTTGGAGAAGGGAAGGGGATTTGCTGGGCAGGAATTTGAGGGCCCTTTCTGGGATGCTGGGTAAATTCTATACTTTTACCTGGGTGGTGGGTGCATGGTTGTGTACATATATAAGCAACCATTGTCTGTCAACTAAGATTAGTGAACTTTATCCTTGTCATGTACTCAATAAAATGAAAAGAGAATTAGACAAAAGTTCTAGCAAAAATCATTGTTGGAGAAAGTACAGGATAATGTAATGATTTGGAAACTTTCAGAATTACCTAGAGGGCTTGTTTGGTTAAAACACAAAGTTTTGGGGGTCCAGCCCTGGGAGTTCCCAATGCCATCTCAGCTGTGAGTCTGAAGGTCTAGCAAGTTCTGACCTGCTCCTGCCCCTTGGCCACCACTTAGCGAATAAGGACATAACAGCTCGTTTTAGATGCTTGAGTCAGGTCAAGACTGCTCAGCAATTCACTAATTTTGTGATCTTAACCTCTCAAATCCTCAGTGGTTGTTGTTGTTGTTGTTGTTTTCTGTAACCTAGGAATAATAAGGTCACTTACCTCATATGTTTGATCTGGGGATTAAATAAGAAAATATATCTAATACTAACATATAGTAAATGTGTAATACAATGAATTACTTTATTAGTAGTGGTGTAGGTGTGTAGCTAGTTAACTGATCAGATTCTAATGGAAAAAGTGGAGGTTCAAATATACCCCGAGGCACCTTGGAAGATTCACCACAACTAGACTAGAACTTTATTACTATGACTGTTCTGTGTGTTCTTAGCTTTTTAATATTAATATGATCATTATTAAGAGAAAACTAATGCTGTCTATATTTATCCTGTGTCTCTAGATTAGCTGGCATTGTTGTAGTTAAATGCTGGAAAACTTTTCTAAGCCAAATCCTTCTTTTGTTTATTTAACTCGCTTCCAAAATGTTCCTTTGAGACTAAAATTTTCCATGCTTGCTTAAAGATGTTTTTTTTCTTTTTTTTCTGAAGCAAATGAATAAAATAAGTAAAATTTTGTTCAGTTATGGGAAAAGGAAAAAAGCCATTGCTTAAAAAAAGAACTTTACAAAAATATCTTTAAAATGTAGTAAACACAAAATAAGTTCTGTTTGGACATGATGAAATTCAAGGGGAAATTTTTAATAAAGAAAATTGGAAATACAGAGGTTTTTTAATCTAGAGTTTTGGTTGTTAGCTACAAGTGAGTTAAATAAAATCATCACAAGAGGAAAATAGTGATAAGATCCAGATATTGTAGATGGTAAACAGGAAGCCTCATGCAGCCATATTGTATTATGGAACAAATAAGACACTAGTGGAAAACTCAGGAAGAACCTCTCTTGATAATATCAAAGTGCCCTATAACTAGCTCATAGTTCACCACTGAGTAAACCCTGAAAGGAAATGCGCTTTACACAATTGATGTGTGTATGGATTGGGATAACAGTTGTATGAGCCCCTAATAAAATGTTAAAAAAAAAAAACAAGGAAGGGAGGCGTCAGTCTGGATGCAGTATAGCACCAACGAAACATATAACATTCTACTAATTCTTTAATGCTTCCCCCTTTCCCCCCACTACCATGACCCCAGTTCTACCTTACAAATCCGGCTAGACCAGAGCATGTACACTGGTACAGATAAGAGCTCTTGAGACACAGAATCCAGAACAGATAAAGCCATCATTAACAATAATGGAAGTAGCGATACTCTGAGGGCAGGGGGATGTGGGGGAGAACAGGGGAACTGATCACAATGATAGATGTATAACCACCCTCACCCAGGATGACGAACAGCAGAAACATGGGTGAAGGGAGACAGTGGATGGTGTAAGATAGGAAAATAATAATTTACAATTTATCAGGGGTTCATGAGGGTGGGAGAGTGGGGGAGGAAGGAAAAGAAAATGAGAAACTGAATCTTCTACTTTCCAAGGGTGCTGTCTCTTCTCAGGGATTGGCTATCTCCCAATAACGTGTGCAGGGAACATGCGAGTGAAGCCTCGCCCTAATGGGCATTCTGCCTGTACGCCCAAGAAAGAGGTCTTGTTCTTCTGGCGGTCAGTAGTACTTTCAATATTCTTCCTAGCATCATACTGCAAATGCATCTGTTTTCCTTCTGTCTTCCAACGTTCACATTCATATGAGGCAATTGAAAATAAAACACATGGCGATAAACTATTGGCTGAATTCTTACTCTGGCACGATAAATGGGTCTACATATCTCATAGTAAAAAATGCTTTTCCTCTTCCTTGAAGCTTGATGTTTAAGCTTGGCTAGATGACTTACTTCAGCTGACGAAACATAGATGAAAATCACACACACCATTTACTTAGTTCTTTTTTCCTTCCATATATTTGAGATGAACTTATATGTCACTCAAGACTCCAAGTCCATTTCAGTTTTACCATTCCTTCTGTTTTAGTCATTCAGACCAATATTCCTAAGCAAAGCCTTCAAGAGCCATCATGCATTTCTGCCCTCTCTTTTTTTCTCTGCCACAAGACTATGTAATGTCCCAGGTGGCGCATTGAAGATAATGGGGAACAGAGCCACAAGTGGGTAGTCACAGGTGAATAATTTAAACAGAAAAGAGAATTATTTGGGGGGCAGGGGTCAGCAGGGCCTGGAGTTGTTTGGCATTGTATCATACTTTAAGCTAAACCAATCTATGCAACAGGGATGTTCTCTGTAAAGTGCTTCTTGATGGGCTGCTACCAGTAGCATGGAGGGACCCTGGTGGTACTGTGTTGGATAAAGATTGAACTGCAAGATGGGTGGTTCAAACCAACAAGCCACTGCACAAGAGAACCACAAAGCTACCTGCTCCCATAAACGTTTGCAGCTTCAGAACACTACATAGGATCGCCACGAGTCCGCATCAACTCGATGGCAGTGGGTTTGGTTTGGTTTTTCATCAGTAGAACAGGGAAATGGTTTCATCTTTTCCCCCATAGTAACCTCAGTTGTAGAAGTCCTGGAGGTGTAGTGGCTCCACACTGGGCTGCAATCCTAGGTAGAGAGATGGGGTTCTCTACTCTCACAAAGAGTTACAGTTTTGGAAACCCAAAGGAGCAGTTCTACCCTGTCTGATGGGTTCCTATGAGTTGAAATGAACTCAGTAGCTTAGAGGGTTTGGAACCTCAATTGCAAACGTACAAACATTGAAGAAAGGCTTAATTCTGGGGGTGGGTGGAGGTAAGGGTATTGAGAACTTAATGCCCATTCGAATTTCGCTAAATAAGTATTCTACCCACTTAGCACCCAGCAGTCTAGCTGAAGACTGCAAGTTGTCTATACTTTATATTGAATTCTTATATATACTTAAAGTAATTGTGCCTGGAAACCCCATGATTGGTAGTGACATATCAATAGTAGAGGCATTTTAAGCTGAGACATTTTTCTCATCAATCCACCATGTATCCATGGTATGAACACCACGTTTGTTTTCAAAGAGAGAACATTCGAAGTTCTCGTTGGTTAAGAAGAAAACGAACAGTTTTGTGGTCAAGTTGATTCTGCCTTCTGATCACCCCTAGGGTGTCAGAGTAGAACTGTGTTCCATGGAATTTTCCATGGTGGAGGTTTGGGAAGTAGATTGGCAGCTTTTCTCTGAGTTGCCTCTGGATAGACTTCAACCGCCAGGATGACAGGTAAACAGCCTTTTGCACCATCCAGGGACTTCTAGGAAGCAAATGGAAGGTGTGGAAAGCAGAGGTGTGAAAGGCTAGCAATTCTGTGACCGGATCAGCCAAGCCAGGTGAATGAATGAAATCTCTCCTTTGGGAAAAACAAAACACCACCAACAAAAAATGTGGTCCAAGGCAATATAATACAGAACAACTTTTACAAATAGCTTTACCAAGTGTCAAGGTTGTTTGGAATATTTCCAATAACAACGTATGCCACTGTTCATTAAAGGACTAAAGATAAGCGATAGCTCACATAAAGAGCAGATCTGAAGGGCTTAGGCCATACGTAGTGTTTTAAGACTATAATTTAAAAGAATTATATAAAAGTCTGTAGAATCCATTAAATGAATTATATGAACTCCCAGTCAAATTCAAGCAGTATTTTATACTAATTTAGTTTAAATTTTTTTAATTAAATATCTTTTTTGGCCTTCATTTGAAACACTCACATTTTGAATTTCAATAACTGTGGTTGGAGCTCATCAAGCAGCTTAAACTATTTTTGAAAAATTTGGGGTTCAATAAAACCCAAGCTGCTTTTTGCCATGCCCCCTTTCCTCTCATTCAATGAGCCATATGTATTTTCAAGGAAATTTAGCCCATATGTTTTTAATTCATTTAAATTTAAATAATCAAAATGGTGGGTTTTTTGTTTGTTTTGCCTTTGCAAACTAGTTGATCCCAAAGCAGATTTTTTAGCCTTTTAAAGGGACTTTTATTCTAGGAACAAGAAGCATTGATTTGCCAAGTGTAAACGCATCTTAACACCAAGAGGCTTGAATTCCATTTCAACTGCAAACCCCTGATTCTGGG
>NW_022103920.1:62898198-62903659 GCF_000313985.2 Echinops telfairi
TAAAGTCTTAGAAAGTGCTACTGAGTGGCATTTTGATAGGAGAAGAACCAGTATTTGAAGCTTGAAATTTTCAGAAATCTGAGTGATGCCAGTGCTGGTCAAAATCATAGCTACATGAGCCAGTAGAATGGAAGAAGGGTCCCGAAATAAAGCCGTCCACCTACAGACAACTGATCTTTGACAAAGGGCCAAACCAAACCCCAAAAATCAAATGAAGAAGAGAGTGGCTTTCAACAAATGGGACCGGCAACTATTAGCAGAAACATGAAACAGGACGCATACCTCACACCATATACAAAAATAACCTCAAGATGGTTCAAAGACCTAAATGTAAAAGACCATCAATGGTAAAATAGTGGGGAAATTAAGAGCCTTAATGCAGGGCAACCACCACTTGTCTGTCAGTTTGTCACTCTGTGGTGACTTGTGTGTTGCTGTGATGCTGGAAGCGATGTCGTGGGTCTTTCAAATGCCAGCAAGGTCACCCAAGGGGAACAGGCTTCAGCAAACTTCCAGACTAAGAATGGATTAGGAAGAACTATGACATTGTCCACTGCAGTCACCCGTATGTATGCACAGTCAGTTACTAAGAACTTCATAAACAGCAGCAGAACCTTGTGAGAGGCAGTGTCAGGAGAGGAACCTCTCAGTCAGCAGGTGCTCCAGAGCATCCGGTCGACCGTAATGAGGTGGCTGGAGTAAAGCCTTTAGGACTTGCATTTGCAGATGGGGCGTGACTCAAAATGAAAAGCAACACCTACAAACACTTCTTGATAATCAAAAGTTGGAAGCATGCAATGTAAATCTAGGAAAATTGGAAGTTTTAAAAATTATATGAAATGCATAAAGACCAGTATTCTAGATCTTAGTGAGCTGAATTGAGTGATACTGGCCATTTTCAATCAGCCTTAATCAGCCTCACTCTGCTGGGAACGACAGATTAGAGAAGACTTGCATTCATTGTTAAAAATGACATTCTGTGAGGCGTCAACCAAGTCCACATGGAAGAAGCACACCAACCTGTGTGACTCAAGGATTGTAAATAGTAAAATCCAAATCCAAAGAAGAGAATGGTATCAGAGTTTAAATTGTGAGCTCCTGGTTTGCAAAGGGCTATGGATGACCGAAAAAGCCCCAAATCCATTTGCAGAATCCACACCTGGATGAAATGTCCCGGGATTTCACTCTGCCTTGACTAGTAAAGGGATGTGAAGGTTCTCTAGAGAGTGCTGAAGACTTGATTATAGTAGATTAAAATGCAACATCTGATTTGATCCCCCTTTGAACTAAGGAAAAGAAGTGAAGGGGACGTGTACATGGAGGAAACCTCCGGCGAATCCCCTGTGAACACAGAGCAGGGATGAGACGAGCCTCACTGTCATGCAGAAGGCACTGGAAGGTGAAATATGACAGGTATAACTGGGTTAAAATATGTCATCTTATCATTTGATCTCCCTTTTGACCCATATTAGAGTTGGTTTGGTTTTTAATATTTTCTACTTTCTTCCCAACTGGAGTTTTCCTCTATTTTAGTTTGTTATTGTCGTTAGCATTTCTGGTTCTTTGTTTTGTATTTTTGTATGTTTTTCACTCTAGGAACTCCAGCATGGGTGAATCTCTACAGAAAGAACCAATAGTATTTAAAGAAGAAATCCAACCTGCATTGAAAGACTCCAGGAATTGGTGGGATACCAACTGATACCAAGCAGATGGAGCATTGGAAGCATTCATTTGTCAAGCCAAGAAATTTGGCCAACTGACTGGAAGAGATCCATATTTGTATACATTCCAAGGGAAGGCGACCCAACAGGATGTTCCAACTTTAGAACAATATCATTGATATCACATGCAAGTAAAATACTCCAACAACTGTTGCAGCAGTACATTGACAGGGAGCCGCCAGAGGTTCAGGACAGAGTCAGAAGAGGATGTGGAACAAGGGATATCATTGCTGATGTCAGATGGATGTTGGCTAAAAGCAGAGAACATCAGAAACATATTTACTTGTGTTTTAATGCTTATGCCACAAATTTGACTGTGCATTATAACAAACTAAAAATAGGCTTCAGAAGAATGGGGGTTCTAGAACACTTCATAGTGCTCGTGTGGAACCTGTACATGGATTGAGAGGCAGTTCTGTGCACAGAAGGAGGAAGTACGCATTGTTTAAAGTCAGGGAAGGTGTGTGTCAGTGTTGGATACGCTCTCCATACTTATTCTAACTGCCCGCTGAGCAATAATCAGAGAAGATGGATTCTATGAAAGGATTGCAACATCAGAATTCAAGGAATGTTTATTAACAACCTGTGATACACAGATGGGCCATCTCTCGCTCTACAAGTGAGAACTTGGAGCACTAGCTGATGAAGATCAAGAATTGCTTGCTTCCATATGGATTACGACTCAGTGCAAAGAAGACCCAAATTTCTCACAACGGGACCAATGGGTCACTTTGTGATAAACAGAGAAAAGATTGAAGTTGTCAAGAATTTCATCTTGCTTGAATCCATCATCAATACTAATAAAATAACAGTCAAGAGATCAAAAGGCACAATGCATTGGGAAATCTGCTACACAAGAACACTTTAACATGTTGAAAGGCAAGGATGTTACTCTGAGGACTACAGCATTCCTGACCAAAGCCATGGTATTTGTAAACACCCCATATGAATGTGAAAGTTGGATGTTGAATAAGGAAGACCAAAGATCGATGCATTTGAGTAACTGTTGTTTAAGCAACCAAAAATCTGGTTAGCGTTTTTTCCTGTTTGTATTTATTATCTTCTATCCCAAGAAATCTCATGACTTAATTTATATCAACATTTTGAATGTGAATTTATGTGCCAAACTTTGTGCCTATATTGGAGACCTAAAATATTATCAGAAGAACGATAATCACCAGATTTTTTAGCCCAGCTCCTGCTAAAATAAATGGACTCATGTTCTAATAATGTATTCAACCCTCTACTTAAAAGATGCATAATGCATAAGACATCAATTTTTAAGTTAATCCTTGCTTAGTGCTAGTGATTCTTGCATCATAATTTTAAATGATCATGCACAGTTAGCAAAAATGTCTTAAAATTTTGCCATGAGTTGACTTTAGAATCACATATGTAATTTCCAAAATTATTCTTCCACCTCCCATTTTAAAAATCAAGATCCTCACATGCTTTCCATGACATTCCAGAAATAATTAGTGATGACTTTTAGATCAAAGCACAAGTTCTTTCTGGGATATAAAAGATCTGCAAACATCATGGTAACTCATTAAATTGAAGAGATGCTATGTTCTCTTTATCTTCTTCTTTCTGTTACCTTCCTGCATTAGCTGCATCAGAATCACCTGGAGGGTGTTAAAATCAGGAAAGGCATGCATCAAGGCTGTATTTTTTTTAACCAGACTTATTCAGTCAGTCTTCTGAGCAGATCATTCAAGAATCTGGACTGTATGAAGAACAGGCATCAGGGAAACGTATTAATAGCTGGCAGTATGCAGATGATACGACTCTGCTTGCTGAAAAGACTTGAAGCACTTACTGATGAAGATCAAAGCCTCCGCATTCAGTATGTATTATACCTCCACACAAAGAAAACAAAAACCTCACAACTGGACCAATAAACAACATCATGATTACCAGGGAACAGTTGGACTTGCCAAGGATTTCATTGTACTTGAATCGACAACCAATGTTCACAGAAGCAACTGTCTAGAAATCAAATCCCAAATAGCATCGTGCAAATCTGCTGCACGGACCTCTTTAAAGTGCTGGCACAGATGTCACTTTGAAGACCAAGTGAACCTGACCCAAGCCAGGGTATTTTCAACTGTCTCATATGCATGAGAAAGTTAGACAATGACCAATGAAGAATAAAGAAGAAATGGTGTGCCTGAACCCAGGGATTGGTGAAGAATAATGAATATACTATGGACTGCCAGAGAATAAATAAATTTGTCTTAGAAGTGCATCCAAACTTCTCCTTAGCAGTGATGAGGACTAGATTTCATCTCAAATACTGTGGACATGCTATCAGAAGGAATTAGTTGCTTGGAAAAGTAGAGGGTCATCAAAATAGAAAGACCTCAAGGAAATGGATTGTCACAGAGACTGGCTCGATAGACTCAAATATAACAACACTTGTGAGGATGGCAGGGCCCGGCCATGTTTGTTCTGTTGCAGGGATATTTGCTGAGAGGTGGAAGGGACTCGGCAGCATCTCACAACAACAATAAACTAGGCATTAAGGAAACAACGATAAAATAGATGCCCAGTTCCTAGTGGAGCTCATACCAGCAATTGAGCAATCAAAACCCCTGAGCAGTACTACCTAGCGCTCTGCTGGGGTCAGAGGAGAGACGGCAGCAGTGCCCGTGTGTATTATTCTTAAGTCTTTTATAAGGACAGCATAATTTCTCCAAAATACAGGGTAGATTTTTTTTGGTTACCAAAAGAAATTATTCTTGGGAGACAAAATGCACACTCTGGCTTGGGAGTTTGTATGACTTCACAGAGGAGCGGATATACTATAAACTATTCCTGCACCCCTGTGTAAGTCGTGCTCTTGCGTTTCATCGTATCACGGCCCATCTTGGTTCCGTGTCTTTTCCTCCTCCAATTAAAGTCATTGGTCATTTTACAAATAATTACAGGGAAGTAGGATTTGAAAATAGCTTGAATATTCTCCACCACTGGGAATTAGAAATAAAAGGCCCACATTTCCAAAATTACTCACTTCCACTTGGATTGGGGGGCGGGGCTGGTAAGGAGGAGGTGAGGGATGGCTAGAGAGAAACAAACCCAGAGAGACGTAAAGCAAAGGAGACACACATTGTCGTGTGGTTTCGACAGGGTGCCATCGGGTAGGAGTCAGGTGACATCTGTAATCTGGGAAACATGCACAAGGAAGAGAAAGGGCTTGCGTGGTAGAATACACCATCTCATGTGGCCCTAGGCATCCAAAGCTCACAGGGAAACTGAGTCAGAAGCCAAAAGGATTAGGCAATGTCGGAGATTCAAGCTTTAGTGGATGGTGAAGAATTTTGCGAGAGATCTTCCTTTCATCTTCCAGATAATAAGTGTCGGGCTTCCAGCGGCAACTGGGTCAGTCACGATGTTGACTCTGCTATCAAGTTAGGTCCCATTTGTTTGTATTCGGAGTAAACAAGCCCACTGCAGGCACCACCTCTGCACAGGCGGCCACCCAGGCAGCGTCATCTTCCCTCCCAACAGTAGTAGGAGAAAGGACTTTGAAGGAGACTATTTCCCCAGCCGTGTCTTGTACACAAATTCAAGTTATGTCAAGCTTTCTACTCGATCTCTGTATGTGATTTCAGTCTCCAGGCCTCTCTCCAAACCACTTTCTCAACCAAAAAATCCCCAAAGAACAAACCACTGCTTTCTCTCCTTGTTTCTTTTACCCTTCTCTCTCTCTCTCTCTCTCTCTCTCTCTCTCTCTCTCT
>NW_022103920.1:62903759-62912146 GCF_000313985.2 Echinops telfairi
ACACACACACACACCCCACATATATAATCAAAAGACATGCAATTACCTCTGGGTCAGGTCAAGCACTAAGCCTTACCATTCAACAAGTGTTTATTTATGGAGCATCCGCTATGTACCATGCACTGTTTTAGGTGCTTAGGATGCAGTAAGGAACAAAATGAGCAAAAAGCACTGCCCTTGTGAAGTCCGTGTTCTAATGGAACTTTACATCTACTCTGTTAGAATCTTTGCACAAAGGGTATTTACCTGCAATAATGACGGGTACCAGGAGAAAGCACCGGTAGCAGAGGGAGACACAGGGGTTCCTCAGAGGAAGGAAAGTAGGGAAAGGAGATGAGAAACACAGCTACACACACTTCTTTACAGCTTTACTTGGAGTGAGATCATTTATCTTGTTTTTAAATTAAAATCATTCTATTTTAAAAGTTAGGAAGTAGACAATTTAATAATAAGCATAAACATTCAAGAACTAAGGTGACTTTTTACCTCCCTCCCAGTAGATCTCTCTGCTTCTCAGGTTTTGATGGGATTCACTGCCCAGTCAGCCAGCTAGCACACCGTGCTCACAGTTTTACAGAAGCAGCCTTTCCAGACAAGAATCCCATTCTCTCTTTCTTTTTTTCCTTTCTTACATGATTTCAAGAGATGTCTGGCAGTCAGGCTGTTGAATTGAATTCAAGGATGCTTTCAGATTAGTGCCATGGAACAGCCAATTCACCGTATCTCCACAAGGCACATTACTGTCCTCCAGTGAATGATATCTGACAGAAACAGTAAAGGGTGACTTATCTAGCATCTAACAAGCATTTATTTTCCAAGATAGGCTGAGAAAGGGATGCTGAAGGGAGGCCTCGCATGTGCGCCTTAGCATCACTGAGTACTCACAATGAGCACATTGTAAGTCTGTCTGCCCACACCAACCGCTGTGGCTGGAAAACCTAGCCGATGGCACCTGTCCTTGAAGAGCTCAGATGGGTGAGAGTTCATGTAAAGAAAACTAGGATAAAAAGTTCAATTCTCTGGAAACTCTTCTGTAGGCTTAATCAAGGGGAAAAGAAGTAGTCCCTGAAACTAGGTTTGAGACCAGAGTAGATTTCTGGGGTGGACGCTGTTGCCAAGGCTTGTGGGGTCAAGAGCCAGAGCTGCTAGCAGACATTCATCAAGAGGCAACTATTACACCACTTTTCCATTTCATTGGGGGTGTGAGTGTGCGTGCTCTCAGAAAGTGTGCTAGCACTTGCAAATGAACTTACATCAAGCTGATTGGTCTCGTCGTTCAGAAATGTCTGTTATATCATATAGACTGTTTTCTGCTGGAAACAGATTCAAACAGCAGTAAGCAGATGATTCCAAAGCAGAGAAGGAGCCCCTCATTAGGACCGGGGCTCCTTCTCTGCGTGAGCTCCGAGCTAACCAAAAGGCTGGCAGTTCACGTCCACAGACACTTTGGATGGAAGAGCTGGTCGTCTACTTCGGGAATAAACAGCCCTTGAAAGCCATCCGGATCACATTGGCCCAACAGTCACCACTATTCGGGGCTCACTGGGTAGGAACTGTTTCGGTTTGAGGGTTTTTTGTTTGCTTGTTTTTTGAGGTAGAGGGAGACTTTTCTAATCCTTACCAGTGAAGTTTGTTTTAGAGATCCATGGATTCATGAGGTGGGTACCACTGGGAACCGGTTCCAGATTTCTACAAGACTCAGTAATGTGAAAATTGCTGCATCAGTGAACAATGAATTGGGTCACAGCTACTTTGGGGTGGAGGGGTGGGAAATGTCATCACAATTGTTGTTTCTCAATTTCTGTACCAGTAGGAATTGTTTCTTGGAAATTGGACACATGTGTAGCTTTAATCTGCTTTGCAATTTTTTTTTTTTAAATATGGGTGGATGTGTACTACATACAATACACTGGCATCAGTGGAGAATGGGTTTGGGCATGGTTGACACTGTGTTTAAAATATGATTATTAAATATCCTTAGGGAAGGAAGCTTCAAAACAAATACATTTCTGAAGCTGTTGATTCAACTTACAATTCAATCTGCAGGTATTCCACTGTGACCGGGAGTACTAATCAAAGATTGAGTATATTTGTTTCACTGGGGAAATGTCCCAGTTACCACCAAAGCACTTCTAATCTCTGGAATGGGGCTTTTTCCTGTAATGTTACTCATTTGGGTTGTTCACACTTTCTCCCCCTTCAGCCCCTACATTCCTGTGGCTTTTGTGCTGTATTTCATCGTTCTGATCAAATAATGATTCCCATCCCATCTTATTCATGCTTCTTCTGAATCATCTCTTTTGTTGCAGATTTAAACCTGCATGCACTCTTCTCTTATCTCCAGTACTAATCCCGCCCAGGAATGATTCTACATGTGAATAGAAGGTGTTGACTGTTCAATGTGGTTTTCGTGTTTTGTCAGCTGCTTTTTCACTGCCTCTCCACAGTGCCTTGCTGCTGAGAATCCTGGGGATGTTCCTTTCAATCGCTAGGCTTCTGTCATGTCACAATGGGACAGATGCCTGGGACTGGGCGATGCTTTACGCAGCACTGACGACTGCGTCTAGCTTGTGTCAGCAGCAAAGTGGCAAAGGGTACAGAAATCTCTCCCTTCCTGAGCCTTCTAACAGTGGGACTATTTTCTCAGAAATAACAGATTTAGTAATTTCTGGTGTCCAGGGCTTGCAATCTTAAAGTTTAAGATTTTGTAGTCATCATTCAAATCCTGGAGATCCAAGATAGATGTGCAAAGTGCAAGAACAAGCTAAGCTCATCTCTGAAGTCATTTCTAGCACCCTCGTTGCTAGCTATCAGTCAGCATCAAATGTATGGCCCTCTGGTTCTCATCTCGGTTTGAGGTCCTATGAAACACTGACTGGTGAGGCCATTGAAAAGGAGAGGTGAACCTCGCGATAGGAAAAGATGCCCCTGGTAGCTTGTTAAAGATAAAAGTAAGTTGATGCTATGTGACCCTATTCTGTCAACAAGCCCACAACACAGGGAAGATGACATTATATGCACCCAAACATTAACTGGGATATTCTACATGTGGGGATTACAGGGGATTCTTATCTTTTTCTTTGTGATGCTATACATTTTCTTAATCATTGAAAACAATGAATTATAAATTAAATTGTAGGCAATTTGGCTTCTTAGAAAGAGGGCCCCCAAGGGGATCTATTAGACACAAACCAACAAAATAAAAGGTCGATGTTAGGGTTAAATGATTTCTAAAGGAAATGTTTTCATAATGATTTACTTACTGTCTCTAAAGGTGAAAACAAGAGTCAATAAAATTCAGATTAGTTCCTTTTGCACTAGGGTCTTCAATACGCCAAAGAGTTGTTTTATCTATGTCTAACAATATTTTTAAAGAGTTCTGTAGAGGGTGAAGGAATAAAGATTTTTCAAAACAATATCAAATTGTAGTCCCATATTTGAAAATAAACAATTTTATTGTGCCTTCCTCTTATTCATATATCTATGACCTCCTTTGATATATTTAGATTTGGGGGGCGGGGTTCTTATGTCTTTCACAAGTTGAATCTTTTTTTTTCTTTTTCTATTTAGTGTTTTTGATCTTCATCCAAAAGCTTTAAGACAGCTGAGTCTGAATGGCTGCTTCAGGCTCCAGAAGTCAAAGATGAAATTTAATTATGCTTTTCAGGCTGGGCATACAAAATCAAGAACAATTCCATTCATTATGATTAATTAATCCAGAAGCACAGTGGCAGTATTATACTTAGAATGTATCTGGAACATGACATGTTTTCAAGGGATGTTTGCACGGTAAAGGAGAAAAGGCAACGGCGCGGCTGGCATATTGCACCACCATAGACAGGCTGGGGCTGGGCGGGGGGAGGAGAGGAGAGAAAAGCACACAAAGCAAACAGGAGGTCAAGGGAAAGGAAGATGCTAGACCTACTGGGTGTGGAGGGAGTGTTTTAAGATAGCTTTCTCGATTGGTTTTACATAGGGGTGGTTGGGGGAGGGAAAGACAGAGGAAAGGAGTCAGAACTCGGCTATTCTCTCACCTCTCACTTTCAATATCTTCTGGAGAAATATCACAATACAATCAGAAATGAATGAAAATGGCTTTCCAGTCAGAGTCCCCTCATCATCTTACTCAATTTGTAATATGTGATGTTACAGTGAAATTTATTCACAATGATAGTGGCATGCACAAATGAATAATAAAAACATTTCAGAGCATGAGGTACCTACTCATATGAATTCCTTTTATATGAATTCCTTTCTTTGGTTGTGATAAACTTCAGAAATAGAGTGCCTGGAATTTTTATTATTTTTTAGCAGACAGCTGATACATGTAAGTTGCCAGTGCTAACAGAGGAGGGAAATTAGTCTTTTCCAAGGTGAGAAAAATGGAGCAAGAGAAAGAGAGAGGGGAGAAGGCATTAGGGAAGAAGTGAATTCACTAGCCACAGCTGCAATCACACTACATAACACACCACCACAAAATCTCAGTGGCGCAGAACAATGATTCACAGCCAGTGAGCCCTTTCTGACTCTTGGTCACTCCAGAGGACCGGGTAGAACTGCCTCTGTGGGTTTCCAAGATTTTAACCCTTTACAGGAATAAAAAGCCTGGTCTTTTTCCCCCATCAAGCAGCTGGTGGTTTTGAACTTCTGACCTTGGGGTTAGTAGCTCAATGCCTAAACACTGTGCCACCAGTGAGCATACATTTATTATGCATTTACCATGTATGCACAGGTTGAAGTTACTTGTTTTTAGTTGTCATTGAATCAAGCTGCTGTTCCAGAAATACCACAAGTGGATGGCTTTAACAAATAGGCTTTTTTGCTTTGTTTTTTACAGTTTTAGAGGTTAGAAGTCTGAATCGAAAGCCCTGGCTCTGGGCGAAGATACTTATTTCTCTAGCTTTGGTATTCTGGTGCCTTACAAGGAGGTGTCTTGGAAGCACCTTCCCTGGGTTCCAGGAGGTTTTCAGTGCAGGGAACCCAGGTCCAAACGATATGCTCTATCCAGCTCTTCTTTCTTAGGGGCAGTGAGGCCCCGCTTCTCTCTGCTCACTCGTCTCCTTCCATCTTTTGTAAGATAAAAGGTGTGACCCATGCAAGGGTGGGACTTGAGTAGAGGGGGGATTCGAATAATGTCCCCGTGTAAGACTACAACTCAAGATACATTTCTTAGGAAGCTTGCCTCCTTAACATGCAGAGGCGAGGATGTACCACATATAAAATATGGAGGATAATTGCATCGACTACAAAACGGAGGGCAACCATACAACACAGAGAATCACGACCTAACCAAGTTAAAACAGATTTGACAGGGGTGGTGTGTCGCGCAGAATTCAATCCAGGACAATCACCTAAAGAAGAAACTGGTGAAGAGTGCTTTCCCTGGAATGAAAGAATTACTACAAATGAGACAGAGGGAAGCGTCAAAGGGTAAGAGACAAAATTGCAGATATAAAAATAGGGAACTCTCGGCTCCAGTTCATAGATCAGAGGAACAAAAAGCAAGTTTCTGAATTTGAAAAACATGCTTAATTTCATTGTACTACACAGAAAGTCTCCTAAAGGAAAAGAGAGTGTTTTAATAGCATGGAGGGAAGGCGAGACCGCATTATGATAATCAAGCAGAATAACCACACAAGCTCATCTTAAACACAAAATATGCTACTTAAAGCTATATACACAAAACATCCCATAGGCATCTTGCACCTTATTGTGAACATTTTAAAATGTTGGGGAGAAGCTTTCATTCTCAAAGGTTTAATGACATGTTAGATGAAACATGAACTGAATGAAAATAATGCCTTACAATGAGGAATTCTTTAACAATCCTGCCTGGCTCTACCAGCCACAGTCTGAAAGCATCAGAGGAGAAATCATACGTGCATTGCACTGGGCAAATCTGCCGCACAGACTGCTTTAAAGTGTGGAAAAGTGTGCCAATTTGAGGACTAAGAGGCATTTGGATTATGGTGCTGGCAAAGAATATTGAAAGCGCTTTGTCTCGTGTATTCTGGACATGTTATCAGGAAAGGCCAGCCCTCGAGAAAGACATCATGCTTGACAAAGTGGAGTTGCAGTGAAAAAGAGGTTGAGCCTCAATGAGATGGATAGATATGGGGCCTACAAAAATGGAGTCAAAGATAACGCCAATTGTGAGGATGGTGCAGGTCCGACCAACACTTCCTTCTGTTGTGCATGGGGTTGTTATGATTTACAACCGACTTGATGGTACCTAACAACCACAGTAGCCGAAACCCAATGGCACAGAAACATCAAGGCCTCGAGAGCAGTGGACCTAAGTTCCGAAAATTAGTGTTGAGTTGTGAAAATCTTTTAACTTTACTACATTTTAATCCTCTTGTCCATAAAATGAAGGTACTGTATAAGATATATCTAAGGTAAAACTGAAAATCCAGCTTGATTGGCAGGTATTCGGCATTTAGAAAGTTCTAGACTTGGAGAATAAAAGGAGACTGGAGGGGAGAAAATGAACAAGAGGACAGCAGGCGTCTCTCTTAAGGGAATATGTAGACCATTGGAGCAGAACAAAGAACCTAGAAATAGACCCATGCACCCACAGATGACAGATTTTGATAAATGCCCAACATATATTAAATGGGGAGGAGATAACCTCTTCAACAACCATTGCCAACAAAATGTAATTTCCATTTGCTGAAGAATGAAACTGGACTGATACCTCATTTTATATATAAAAATGAACTCAAGATGATTTAAAGACATAAAGGTAAGCCCTAGAACTACAAAGACCATCAATGAAGAAATAAAGGCCAACTTAGGGATTCTAATACATGGTATAAAAACACTATCAAACATGATGAAAAACACACACAATAGGAGTCAAAACAAAGAACTGTGAGCAAAAATATGACATCTGTTAGCAGATTGTATGGACGGAAAGTGTGAGTTTGCCTTCGTTTTGTTGTTTATCCTTACAGTAGTGGACTCACACAATATTTGTCCTTTTGTGATTGACTAACTTTGCTCAGAATAGTGGTTTCTAGATCCCTCCATGTTACGAGTGGTCTCATGGCTGTATCACTATTTTTAAGGGATGTGTAGTATTCCATTGCATGTCTATACCAGAGTCTTGTCTCCCCACCCCTTCCCCCCTTATTCTACGCATGGAAATCTGTGCTGTTTCCAACTTTTTGCTATCGTGAACTGTACTGAAATGAACATGGGAGACCATGTATCTGTTTATGATCTGCCTCTATTTCCTTGAGATATGCCCTCAGCAATATGACCTTTCTATTCCAGATGTTTCAGAAATCACCACATCACTTTCTACAGTGGTTTTATGTATTTACAAACCCACTGAAAGTGCATAAGAGTTCCACTCTCTCCTTACCCTCTCCAGAATGTTATTTTGTTTTTGTTTGTTTATTTTTAATTGGGCTTTGGTTGTAGGTGTAAGATGCTATCTCATCATTGTTGTGATTTGTGTTTCTCAGATGGCTAGAGAACGCGAGCATTTCTTCATGTTTTTGTTAGCTATTCATGTGTCTTCCTTTGTGAATTGTCTATCCAGGTCCTTTGCCCACCTTTAAAGAGTGTTTTTTTGTTTTTGTTATTTTACTGTGTTGTTGCAGACGTTGGTATATTTTAGTGATTAATTCTTTATCCAGTTTTGCTAAATATTTTTTCTGAGAATATGTGAGCTCTTATTTTACTTTTTAACTTTTTATGCACATAATTGTTTTATTTTCTTAGGTCCCAGCAATCTATTTTGTCTTCAGCTGTGTGTGCTTCCTTTGTTATATCCAGTAGTCCATGTGTGCCCTGCACTGGGGCCCTTAGGTTTGCCCTGATTTTCTCGCTGATGATCCTGATAGCATTTCATTTTACATTTAGGTTTCTGATTCACCTTGAGTTCGGTTTTGTGAGGTATGGGTCCTGTTTCATTTTTCTGCAAATGAATATCTAGTTTTTTTAGCACCATTTGTTGAAGAACACATCCCCTTCCCATTTAACGTTTCTTGGTACCTTTGTCAAAAAACTGTTGTCTGAAGGTGGGTGCTTTCATTTCTGGGTTTTCTGTCCTATTCCATTCGTCTATATATCTACTATTATACCAATACCAGGCTGTTTTGACAATTGGGGCTGTGTAGCAGATTTTGAGGTTATGGAGTGCAGGAATACCTAGTTTCTTCTTTTTTTCGAGAAATTATTTGCTTATCCTGGGCCTCTTTCCTCTCCATATGATATTGATAATTTATTTTTCCATTTCTTTAAAGAATGGTGTTGAGATTTAGATTGGATTGTGTTGAATTTGTGGAATGCTTTAGCTAGTAATGACATTTTCTTTCTTTTTTTTTTTTTTTATTGAGTCTTCGTCTTGGAAGCACCTTCCCTGGGTTCCAGGAGGT
>NW_022103920.1:62912871-62914040 GCF_000313985.2 Echinops telfairi
TATGACCCCTGAGGACCCAAACCATATACCATAGAATAATGGGGCATTACAGGGGAAAAAACAACATGGCCAGACATCTGTGCTCCAATGTTCATCGCAGCACAGTTCACAATTGCAAGGAGTTGAAAACAACCCAGATTTCCATCACCTGATGAGTGGATTAAAAAGCTGTGGTACATACATACAATGGAGTACTATGCATCACTAAAAAGCAGTGATGAACATATGAAGCACATCGCTGCATGGGAAGAACTGGAGGAAATTAAGCTAAGTGGAGTAAGTCATGCACAAAGGACAAGTACAACATGAGTCCACCGAGGTAAGCTTTAAAAAAATGCAAACGGGACATAGGGGAAAAGCTACTGTATATAAACATTCCTGGGGTGAGGTCCAAGTAGTATGGCAGGGGCCAGACCAAATCCAGGGATACATATGGTAGCCAACTAAAAAGGAGGGGGGAAAGGAAAAAAAGTAAGAATAGAAAAGAAATGGGTAGCGGAGGCACAGGGCACTAACTCACCCAAGGGGAGGGTTTTGTTTATATCTCCACAGGGAAAGACTTCAACCCGGTGCTCCAAGATGTGAATGCAACATACTGGCATGAAGCAGGAAACCAGTAGAGAGTTACTGGGAAGGGGCTGGCCCCAATCCCAACTACAGGGACAATCGCCCCTCCCCTCAGAAGAATTTATTTTAGAGGACAGCACTGAATCTGCGACTCAGGGAGAGGGACATGTCTGATCAGAGCACACGGAAGCAAAGGAAGGTGGAGGAAGAGAGAGGGGAGAACATCCTGGCCCAACAAGCCTTGAGGACAATATTCCTGCTCAGAGCAGCCAATTCACAGAGAAGACCATATGATAGCCCCACTATGAGACACGACATCCCTTACTGACCCATAGTCCTACAGGGGACAACACTGGAGACACAGTGTGGGAACTGCACCCAATCTGATCCCATCCCACCAAACCAAGGCACATCACTAAGGGCGTGCAACAGAACAGCAAGGGGAACAGAACAATGAAGTCCCCAGGGAATACCAAAATAGACTTTGGGGCCAGGGCTTGGCACCCCATCAGACTCGACTGAAAAACACTCCTAAAGTCCAACAAACAGTCCTTGAACTAACTACAGGCTTTTCTTTTATTGTTGTTGTTGTTGTTTTTTGT
>NW_022103920.1:62915207-62917008 GCF_000313985.2 Echinops telfairi
TCAATACCTTACCTGTCGTATGAAGATATGCATTATTCTGGCAGATCTAGGTCTGACATTGTCATTGAATATTATTGTAAGCTTTGCCTGACCACCAACTTCAATTGTTTATGTAAATAGTATCCAGTCAAGTAAGGATTTAATCTGTACAAGTCAATAATCCATGTATTGTGATTGTAGCCAATCTACACTTGTGTAATCTCCTTTTCTCAATTGTGTTTTAAATATATTACCATGACATTATAAACTGAAAGAGCTTATGCTCCATGGAGATGATCAATAATGTTGTGTAACATAAAATAACAAAGATGTCATAAGGTGACCAGATTTTAACATTGGTAAAGTGGGACAAAAGCGGGACACCATTGATAAAACTCATATCCTGGTGAAACAGCCACATGGCAGCCAAAAACCGTATACCCTAGCTTGTCATGCATTCTTTCCAAAAATTGGGACTTTTAAAAAACGTCGCGGGACACAGGAAAAATTGTTAAAAATCAGGACCGTCCCACCAAAAGCGGGACGTCTGGTTACCTTACTCTAAAATTAACCAGAGACATATAGAAAACATAGATATAGGAACAGATATGGGACTCCCACTTAATCCTAGTTCCAACCCAAGAACAATTAGTTCTTATGACATAGCTCTGTTCTATACTCACCTTTATGAAGAAAACATGGAAGATTAGCGCTACAGCAAAGTGTGGTGAAGAAACTAGAGGGCACCTAGAGTCTGGGGTCTTAAAGGCTTGTCTTCAAATAAGCAGCCATCTAAGTGAGGTGTCAACTAAGTCCACGTGGAAGAAACACACCAACATGTGTGATCCAAGAATTATACATAATATAATCCTAATTGGAAGGAGGGAATGTCATCTGAGCTTAAAACGTGAGATTCTGGTTTACAGGAGATCATGGATGACAGTGGAAGCCCCAGAGAGATTGGGAGTCTCCACACAGGAAACAAGCCTCCAGAGATTTCCCTTTGACCATAATCAAGGAGTCGAAATAGACTGGCTATCAAACAGAGAGTATTGTAGACACGATTATAATAGAATAAAATGAAAAGTCTGATTTGAATGGTTAAAACTTTAGCATTTGAACTCCCTTTTGACAATCTGAGTTTGATCTGATTTTTAATATTTTCTGAGATTATTGTTTTTGTTTCTAATGGGTTTATTTCTGTTGTATTTTGTTATTGTAGGCAATCTTCTTGAGTCTCTTTTATGGATTTTTGTGGTTTTAGTACATGAAACCCAGGATGGGTGTATTTTTGGAGATAATAACTACACTAAGGGTTCCGGAGGGGCACAGCAGGAGAGGTGGACGGGAACAGCAGCTAATATCCAGGAACACAAGAAAGAAGAAAATGTTTTGAAACTGACTGTGATAGCAATTGTACAACACTTTATTTTTAATCATTGTATTGGGGGCTCATACACCTCTTATCACAATCCATACATCCATCCATTGTATCAAGCACATTTGTACATTTGTTGCCATCATCATTCTCAAAACATTTGCTTTCTGCTTGAAGTGATGGTATCAGCTCCTCATTTTCCCCTCCCTCCCTGTTCCCCCCTCCCTCATGAACCCTTGATAATTTATAAAGTATTATTATTTTGTCATATGTACAACACTTCTTGATATGACTGTATTATTGAATGGGATGATGTCTGGATTATGTCCTAATAAAATGGTTTTAAAAATATGACACTTGGGCCCCAACCAGAGCCAAACTGACCCCCTCCCTAGAAGTATGTGCCACAGAGAACAACACTAAACCTACAGGTTGGGGAGAGGG
>NW_022103920.1:62917534-62919954 GCF_000313985.2 Echinops telfairi
GGGAGAAGGTGGCTGGGGAAGAGTGTGGTAAGCAAACAATGCCATAGACAGGGGAACACTAGGGAATTAAATCAACAACAAGGAGGAGGTGGAGATCCTGTGGGTCTTGGAGCAACAGAAATCTAGCTGAGAGGAATTACTAAGAGCAGAAGTAGGGGAAAGGTAATGGTGGGGCAGGAGGAAGGCAAAAGAAAACAGAGGAAGGATCTAGGAAGCAAAGCTATGTATAGAGGTATAAGCATAGGTGTGTCCATATGTAAATGCATTAATCCATAAAAATAGATGTATTGGCCTATGTACAGAATGATCTTTCAATAAAGTAAATAAATAAATAAAAATTAAAAATGACATTTGTGTTGCTCCAAAGACTTCATCCAAAAGAGTTAAAAGAGAGCCCACAGACTAAATCTATAGGAAACTGTAGGACTTCAAGAAGAAAAAGATAAATAATCCAATTGACAAATGGACAGAAGCCATGAATAGACAGTTAACCAAGGATCACAGCCAGGTGGCCAACAAGCCTATCAAGAAATGCTTGCAACCACTAGCCATTCGAGAGAAGCAAACCTAATCAATGATGAGCTGCTACCTCACACCAACACCATTAGCAGAGTCAAAAATAACAAACAGAAAATTACAAATACTGGTAGGGAGTGAAGAGACTGGGACCCTCATACACCGTTGGCAGGGCTATAACACTGTACAATGACCACCATGGAACACAGTGTGATGCTTCCTCAAACAAGTGGTGTACACCCTAACTTAAAAAGGAGCAAAGACGAACAGAGAGATACACAACCAGGTTTGTTACAGCATAATTCACAATAGCAAGGAGAGGGGAAGCCAGGTACCTGTTGGTGAAGGAAGGGATCAACAGATTTGGGTATATACATACAATGGGCTACTATGCACCTCTGAAGAACAATGTTCAAACCATCAACCGCCTCATGGATGGATGGACTTGGAGAAGAGTGTGCTGAGTGAAGTCGGTCAAGCACATGAAGACAACTGTATGAGATCACTTTTTTAAAATCAAGGAAAAAGGTTTTCATATCTAAAATATACTTTGATGATATCAAGGAAGGTGGGGGCATAGAGGAACGGGAAAGGAGAGGCGAGGGAAGCAAAAATAAATAAAAATAAAACATGGAAACACACCCAAACTCCAATTTGCAAAACTGGGGCTCAAGAAAAGCTGTTCTTAAAGCTGCGTGTCTAAGGTACAAACCTGGGGCCAATTCTCCTTAAAATGTTCCTATCTCCAGTCTCACCTCAGTTTTAGAGCCGTGGTTCTCAACCTTCCTCATGCCGCGACCCTTTCATACAGTTCCTCATGTGGTGGTGACCCCCCCAACCATAAAATTATTTTCGTTTCTACTTTATAACTGTAATTTTGCTACTGTTATGAGTTAGGCGACCCCTGTGAAAGGGTCATTTGACCCCCACAGGGGTCCCGACCCACAGGTTGCGAACCGCTGTTTTAGAGATAATAATCCAATCCAAAAACTGGAGGGAAGGGGCTTTGCAGAATGGGGCATGCTGGAGAACCAACTACCCAGAGAGTGCTGTGATTCCCGGAGAATGAACAAATTTCATTCGCACTTCTGTAGAAACAGAAAACAAAGTCCTAGACAGGCTTCATGGCTGCCAGCCCAGAAACTTCACTGTAAATCATTTGGAGAATCGTGTTTGTCAACAGACCATTAAAATGCCTTTAATGGTAGTTGCTTAAATGCAGTCTCTTGTTTTCACCACAGCCTCCGTTCTTGTGGAGAAATCCTGAAATTTGTCATTATTATGCTGTCTTAGAAGTGGTCTAAGGCAGTTGTTGTATGAAACAAAAACCAAAATACAACAATAAACTTCCGAATGGGATGCCAGCTTTCTTACAGGAGGCAGTAGGGAAACCACAGCGGGAGGCGAATAGCAGCAGATTCGTCAGGTCTCCAGTGAAAGACATCGTCTAGCCCCGTCACTAGCTCCGCCGTTTGATGAGTTTCTGCTTCCCAGTCAGATCCGTGAGTTGTTGGGATGACCAGCAGAAAACCCTCAGCAGTAAGGTCTGCTTTGACATTTGTAGCTGAAAACGACTCCGGTCACTCCACCGAGCTTAGAAACGTGATCATGCTGCTGACGTTCCCATCGGGAAAGTCCCACAGGAGGAGGGGACTATTGAGCCATTCGAGTTTTTAAATTCTTTATTTAGATTAGATTTGGGGGCCTTGGTTTATGTTCTTATACTTTCAATATGAGTTCATCTCCATCTCTATGCCTGAGTTTCAATACAATATAGATAGATAGAGGATAAATGATAGAGATAGATAGATCATAGAAGATATAGATTATATATATATGCATACATACAGAGAGAATAGATGGTGATGGTGATGGTTATGGTGATGATGATGATGATGATGATG
>NW_022103920.1:62920806-62931719 GCF_000313985.2 Echinops telfairi
TGATGTTCTTAGGTGCCATCGAGTCAGTTCTGACTCACAGTGACTTGATGCACAGCAGAAGTAAACACTACCCGGTCTTGAGCCATCCTCACAATTTTTCCTATGCTTGTGTCCACTGTTGCAGCCACTGTATCAATGCATCCTGTTGAGTACCTTTCTCTTATTGTTGCTACCCTTCTACTTTATCAAGCATGGCATCCTTCTCCAGGGACTGGTCTCTCCTGATAACATGTCCAAAGTACACAAGATGAAGTTTTGCCATCCTTACAACTAAGGAGCATATTAGTCATACTTCTTCCAAGAAAGCTTTGTTGGTTCTTTAAGGAGTCCAGAGTATTTTCATTATTCCTTGACAACACCATAAAGCAAATGCATCAATTCTTCTTTGGTCTTCCTTATTCAATATCCAGCTTTCACATGCATGTAAGCCACACTGTCAAGAGGTCTCATGCAGCAGATTTACCCAATGCTATGCATTCTTAGATATCTTGCCTGCTGCTTCCAAGAGCATTGAGGGTGGATCTAAGCAAGACAAAATCCTTGACAACTTCAATCTTTTCTCTGTTTATCATAATGTTACCTATTGATCCAGTGTTGAGGTTGTTTTTTTCTTTACAGGGTTGTAATCCATATTGAGCGCTGCAATCCTTGATCTTCATCAGCAAGAACTTCAAGTCCTGCTTACGTTCAATAAAATAAGCAAGGTTGTGTCACTTGTATTATCTCAGTTTGTTAATAAGACTTTCTCTAAATCTGATGCCCCATTCTTCTTCTTACAATCCATCCTTCACATAATGATAGATAATAGAAGTGGACAGATAGTTAGGAGAGAAATCGAGAGCTGTCATCTAGTTGACTCTGGCTCACAGCAATTTTATATACAGCAGAACAAAATAATGCCTGGTCCTAACACATAGTATAGTGGAAAGAAGTTGGATTAAGTCCCATTTTCAGAATATACTTCCAGTGAGCCATTGAATCAGTCATTTAAACTTCTGAAACGCTCTCCTAACTGTAAGGTAAGGATAATCATACTCCACAATCTTGCAGTGCAGAATCACCTAGGGAACCTGCCTGGCACAAGCAAATGTCAGTTTCCTTTCTTGGTCTACATAGACCCCAGCTTACGTAGTTACCATAGTAAGTGCCATGATAGTAACTACCCATTTAACTACATTTTCTACTCAGTTCTAAGGCTATTATTTCACTCTAGCAAGACAAATTGTCTTAATTTCCTCCCATGTAAAATATCACCTCATGCCTTGGGAAATGTTACCGCGGCCCCATTCTCTTTATCGTATTTCTACTCACCTTTCAGAACTACAAGGCAAACACATCTACTACATGTAAATATCCACAGCATGGAAATGGACCATCTATTTCATTTTACTTTTATTCTCTAATACCTGTTCTTGAGTAGCTATTTGGGTAGACAATTGTTCCTTAACTTGTAAATATCAAATGGAAAGCACAAAACAGGCTGAAGTGCACTTGTATAACATTTCTTTTCAATGAATGCTTTCCTGATCTGCAGAGGATGTAAAGTTGAGATGGGATCAATCTCTTCTTTTGTGGGCCAGCCTTCCCTTAGAAGAAATTCGAATGATTTTGCATGTTTTATTTTTCACTCAGTTAAGGTGGTTATTAGGAAGTTTCTTGTGGTTTTGTTCTTGGTAAAATTCAGGCTATAGAGAGTTTTCTACTTGTATTTTCTGGGCAACAAAAAAAAGGTGAGATTGTGAAGTCACACGGTCTGTGATTTTTAAGCAAAGTGCTGTAATTTTTCATCTAGGCTTCTTAAAATTCATATGGAGACAAAAATAAACCATATTCTTATTTTTCCTGGGTAATTGTTTCATTAGGGGTTAAATGAGAGCTTAGTGGTAAGGTAATGTAACCAGAGCACATTCCAAAGAAGTGAATTACATTTATCAATCAAATGAAAGTGTGTGTTTATGTACTAGAAGACATGTCAATCCGTGTGATTCTTTGCTTTCAGTCAATGGAAGGTAAATCTGGTTTAACTATGTTTGAATACATTTCGTCAGCTTTGTTCATCGGGCTTATATTTGAATACAAAGTTGGTACTTTGACTTCCTAGTCCTGGGATAAAGGCTTAACTTGTACTCCTCTGGAACATTCTGATTTCACTGTTTTTTCAGACTGAATCACATTTCTTTTTAAATCATTTTATTAGGGGATCATACAACTCTTATCACAATCCATACACACATCAATTGTGTAAACCACATTTGTACATTCATTGCCCTCATCATTCTCAAAACATTTGCTCTCCACTTCAGCCTCTGGCATCAGCTCCTCATTTTTCCCCCTCCCTCCCCCCTCCCCCTCCCTCATGAACCCTTGCTGAATCACATTTCGTATCTTTACTCAAAAGGCCTTATTTCTGAGCACATGGATTAATGATGTATATACTTTATGGCCATATTTAGTTTGGGTGGATATGTGAAGTAATTTTTATTCATTTCTTTTCTGGAAAAAAAAAGAGGGATATACCATATATACTCGTGTATAAGCCAAGTTTTTCAGCACATTTTAAATGCAGTTTTTGTGGTAAAATTAGGTGCCTTGGCTGATATTTGGGTTGGCTTATCCTCAAGTATATACGGTATTTTCCTGATGTTAGAGAAAGTTGCTTCTAAGTGATAGACTCTCAAAGTTGTCTATCCATCTGAGAATCTGCTAGGCATGATTGCAAATCTCGAGTTGGACTTCCCTAAGTAGCTGCAGAGACAACTTGTCCAGGTTCCCAGTGAACAGCCACAGCCCACAGAGAATGTGTGTTTACCCAAACCTTTTCAATGGTTTATGTCTGAAAATTGGTTCAACCACATTGGAATCTAGTTAGGCTCTTGAAATTATGTTCCTTCGCTGGCACATAACCCAAACATTGTTTATAGAATTTGGAAATGAGTTAGGAGCTCAGAAAATGAGGGGAGAGCAGTAAAGGCAGACTCAAGACCTCTCTCAACCCACCTGAAATTAACCTTTTCTCAAGCATGGATTTGAACCATCCTTCTTTGTTAGATGTAACAAAACTTGAAGCAGAATTTTAAAAATTATTTTACACAAAGAAAAATAATTTTAAAATTACCATTCAACCTACTTGGGATGTAAAGAAATGTGGAAACTTCCTTCACGTATGACCTATTAAAGTAGACATGTTCCACTCTGACACTTAAGAAGACAGTTTTTGTAGCATAAGTTAGCTTGTATACATCTATGGTGTTATAGCCATAAACTAACGCCAGTGTTATGGTTGAATGTGTGTATCTTTGTGAATTTTCAAATTACTATAACTGAATTTTTTAAGTGCAAGAAGGGAGTAATTAAGACTCGGGCTCCATTGGACAACGCGCTGCTTTTCTTGTGAAGATTAAACTACAGTTAATAAGAGCAAGTGTGCTACCGTAGAAGGCTAGCAAAGAACTTGCTGTGCAGCGAAGAACTTGCCTTGCCAGTTCTAGCATTCAGTAGCTGAAAGCAGCTCATTGCCACAAAAAAGTATTTACCAATTTTAAAAGGTCTTGGCCCATCATAGCTAGTGTTAGATTTGGAATATAGCTTTTGTTGCCAAGGTGACAAACACTTATAAATATAACACATCTTCTAATGTGCTTTTAACTTGGTATTTTTATGGCTGTTAAATCAGATACCATTAGCAAATATATTAGGTAATTTAGCTGAAAGACCATTTTCCTCTAACACTTTTTGTTACATTTCCCCAGGTATTTTCAGTAAATGTCTGTTGTGACATTCCACTCCTGCTAGGCTTCCACCGTAAGGGGATCCATAAAGTACATCTGGTAAAGATTAACATACATTGCCTTGTCTTTTCTTGTATTGATAACTGAAAAAATGCATAAAAGAGTATTAAATTTGTAGTCTCCTTGAAGAGCAATCATTGTTCCTATTGTTATTTTGGGGTCTACACACCCTCCCTGAAATAATAGACTGGCTTTATGATTCAATACAAAGAAAAAGGGTTTGGGGGACAGCATAATAACTATATATTAACACTTTCCCAAACCTCCACACCTAAATTCTTTCATATATATATATATATATATATGATGAAAATAATTACATATGATGAAAATAATTACAAAAGATCATCTGGAACTCTAGTATTTCTGAAAATCTAAGTTTATTGTTCCAAACAATAAACCTAAGAGACCAGAGAAAGAATTAGCTTTAAATGTATAACCATATTTTTCAAAGAAAATTTGTGAGGTGGACATATTTGTCACAGCAAAGAAAAAAAATCAGAGGATGCATATTGAGTTCAAGTTCAAATGTGCATTTATTGTTTCATCTGAAACCCTTCTTAGAAGATTGTTCCTTAATTCACTCACACGTTCTCTCTTTCTTTTATTCAACTTACAGACATTAGAGGGACGCCAGTCATGCTCTGTGCACTGGAGAGAGCGAGCGCTGTTCAGTCCCTGCCCTCAAGAAGGAGATAGCACCTGGGAGCCTGCTGCAAAAAGTCCGCTACCCCCGTGACCCCGCTGACTCACACGGACCTCGCATAGAATGGTCTCGGGAGGTTCTTGGCTGTCATCTTTTACAAAAGCAGACATCCTGGCCTTTCTTCATCGGCACCACTGCATAGGTCTGAAGTGCACCACCCAGGAGTCTTCAACAGGAAGCACCCCTTGCTGGCAAGTTGATTCCAGCTCACTATGACCCCGTAGGACAGTCTTCTAATGGTCCCCTAGGGCTTCCAAAGGTTGTAATCTTTATTGAGGGGTCTCTGGTGGCGCAGTCGGTTAAGCATCAGGCTGCTTACCAAAAGGTGAGGGGGTTGAACTCATCAGTTACCTGGATAGAAAAAGAGGTCATCTGCCTCGGAGAGATTTGAACACCCTGTGAAACAGCTCCAAGACGTCCTAGCAGCGTCAAAACGAGTTGGAATCCGCTTCACAGCAAGGGTGGGTCTGTACTGAAGCCACGTCTTCTTCCCCGAGAGTGGCTGGTGGGTTCAACCCACTGAGCTCCCCCTTACAGTGCGCACTTCATCCCTACAGCACCAGGGCTCCCACAGTCTCAGGAAAGAGGCAGGCAAATAGAGACAGTATTGTACGGCATTGTGAAGCGCTAAGGTGGGCAGATGAGCCACTCTTCAAGAGCATGCCCCTGCGTTTTTTTGAAAATCAAGATGGAAAAGAAGAATGTATATTTCATTTGAGCAATCTGATGCTTGACCGTTAATACGCTATATACTAAATCCTGATTGGCTATTTTCTCACAGTGTAACGCTGTGTGCCTCCCTCTGCCTCAGTTTCTCCCCTGGCTAATGTAAATCCCTGTCCTTGCTACCCATCCAGCTCCGGCCTTGATGAAAGGAATAATGGGATGCAGGTGGTGTGCTGACGCGAATTCTTTGGAAAAGAAAGATGCTATGTAAACACACAGCATCCTTATTATTCTAAGCGGTAGCATTTGGGATAATTATCGTATAACGCTGCACCTTTGTGTGTGTGTGTGTGGTTCGTTTCTTTATAGGAAGGCAAGTGCTAATGTGGAGCTTCTCTAATACCTTTGGAAGCAATTGTAATCCAGCAGACAAAACACAGTAATCCTTAGAGTTAGTTAAATCCTTTTATATATGAGTAGATTTTTCAATCTACCACGGACTTAGGCAGTTTCACCACAATTATGAAAAGCAGTGCCCAGCAAGCCCAGGTCGCTCAGTGTATACCTAAAAGACACTACCTCGGCCAGGCCAGCAGCTGTGTGAGTGTGTGTGTGTGTGTGTGTGTGTGTGTGTGTGTGTGTGTGTGTGTTGCTCTGAACCTGGGGCTTCCCAGAAGGAGCTGGGAACGAGCTGAGACTGGCTAGCATACCTGAGGCAGCTGTTACACAGTGGCGCCTGAATTCTTCTCTCACCCTCTAGGCTGGCTGGCTCCCCTCCACCTCCTCCTTCTCTCCCTCCTATTCACAGTCTCTCGCTGTGTCTTGGTCGGAGAGACCTATGCACTGACACTGTGACCTAGTCCTGAGGCTGGACATTCTGCTGCTGTCTGCTTGGGGCATGCCATTTCAAAGATTAAAGACTGAACATTTTGTCTATTTTATCTTTCCTTTCCTCATTCTCCGTCTTTCTCTCCTTCCCCTCCCACATCCACTCCTCCTTCCCTAGTTCTCATTTTGAATTTTCCTCCCCCTTTGCTGGAGATTAGCCATGAATGAATTGCCATGGCAACCAGAGAAAGTGACAGTTCAAGGCAGCTCTGCCCTTGGGGCCTGAAACTTGCTTCAGGCTTTATCAACAAGACATTGTCTATCAATTTGACCTGAGGTTCCTCGAGGGCAGCAGCAGACACTCAGTAGTAGAAGAGGTGGCCTGTATGAATCAGTCCCATGCCCCCTCCCTCCAGAAGTAGTGCTGCTCAGAGAGCTTCCTCCCGGAGATGCCAAAAGCAGCGAGATGTCTTGATACATAGCTGCAAGGATTTAAAAGTTCATATAGCAAGGAACCTTGCTTCTTACCTGTATCTGACCTCTTGGGGTTCAGAACAGTTTTTTGTAGGCTGCCATTGGAATAGTCAAAGGGAGCCCTGGTGGTGTAGTGGTTAAGGGCTTGAGTACCAGTGGAGGGGTGGGTGGTTCAAACCCACCAACTGCTCTGTTGGAGAAGCATGTGGTAGTCTACTTCCACCAAGATTACAGCCTTGGGAACCCTCTGGGGCAGGTCTAACTCTGTCCTCTCAGGTTGAAATGAGTTGGAATCCGCTCATCAGCAATGGGGTTGGTTTTAGTTTTGTAGAGGTAAATAGGAGGAATTTTCCTAGGGCCAAATGTCAGTGCCAAACCAACATGGGAAAGGCGGGGAACACTAGACCCCCCGGCGACCCCCAGTGCCTTTGACAAGGGTATAAGGTATAGTGTCGCCAATAATAGTAATCCAATGAGATGGGCTCTGGTCACATTTCATGGACTCAGGGCCACTGACAGAAAAGAGCAATTACTTATAGTCATATTTTTTTGTAATTTGACAAAGATCCCAATCATAGTGGATTAGGTATATTTAATATCTCAATTAATAAGCCTTCTACAATAGTAACATGTCAACTTTGGTTCAAGAAACCCACTCCAGTTGATAGTCATCCAGGAAACGTCTTTCATGCCCACATATTAAATTTAATCTGCCACCCTGTTTTATAAGACTTTGTATTCATCTGCTGAAGAAAAGATGCTTATTTTATCATTCCAATTTAACAGCTTACTTAGCAAAGTTGATAGGTAGGAGTTTAGGAGATATTCACTGAATGCCTATTTTGTATATTTACAAAAGAGGTAGATTTAAGGGAGTTACCCCAAAGCAATATGTGTTTTTGTCCCACTGTTATCCTATTGGTCTTCTTTTCATTCAGCAGATTTATCTGTCATGAAGAATTTAAGTTTCATATTTTCCTCTGTCAGTTGTGAAAAGGCCTGTCAGCCGGGGCTTACACTAGAGTTTGCCAAAAGGCCTATAGCACACATTGACAATACAATCTTATATTTGTGTTCCCAGTCTCCAGATAATCCCCCACTTTCCTCTTCTCCAGCCCAGTTATGATCAGGCTTAAGTTGCATATTCCGTTTTTAGCCAGATTTTGCTGATAAATGCTATCAGCAAGACTGTAATGAAATACAGCAGGTTGAGCTCTTATTACCAGTGTAGAACATGCCATGGGAGTTTTGCGTGTTATGTAGAGACAGTAGTTGTATAAGAGCACTTAATTCACAGAAACGAAATAAAGGAATGCTAATGGTATTGGCTTTTATCTGCAGAATGTTCCAAGGTCCTTTATTCATGCGCCTGAAATATAGACCTTTGATTAAGATGTGTCAGAGATACCAGACTATTTCCCAACGTGTTTCCGGTGGGGATGTAATTTTGAGAGCAGGCTATGCAAAGTCTTACCATTATTTATTGATATCCTCAAACACAAGACACTTTGTTTTTGTTATTTTTCTCCCCCTGAAGTCACAAATGGACTACTCTCAGGAAGATTTACATGTTTCACATCCGAGTGCATTCTCCTTAGATGGAAATCCCATAAGTAGTCAGAGAGGTGCAAGCCATTCTTTTATAAACTTCTAAGTCTGTGGCATAATAATGACACCATATATATATATATTCTAAAGTCCCCTGACCTCAGCCAAGGTTTGGGAAGGGTTAATCATCATTCCTAGAATGGTGGAGTGGAACAAAAGCTTGCATGCAGCCTGACACCAAAATAACATCACAATGAAAAGTGAAATTGCTTCTAGGGCTAAATTGCTTCATTTGAAAATTGTAGTGATACCGAGAACAATTATGTTACTTAAACTTTCACAATTTTGTTTTTATAAACCAGTTATAAAACTATCATGTGGTCTAAATGCAATCATTTAATAAGGGAATTTGTAATTGTCCAACATAATCAATTACCCTTCAATCAAGTTTTTCTCTGCAACTGTATTTTTGTTAGCATCTGAGCTTTTCCAAAAAGCCAAACAAAAACATTGATTTCGGGGAAAATTCTTTCACCCCTCTGAATGCAGAATATTCTCCCCGGTTTCAAATTGAGCCTCAGAATTCCATCTCTCCTCTCTCTCTTTTCTCATCTTAGAAACCAAATCTTTACTCAAAGTAGAAGGGAAAACGCATTGGGAAGTAATAGGGGAAGTGAACTTTGTGCCTGATACTGTTGTCCAGGGTGTTTTCCCATCTGAGGGGGGGCCGGAGTCATGGGGGCACAGAGTGGTGGGGGTGAGTTACTCAGCAGGAGCCATGACAGTGTTGGCACTACAAGTAAAAGATCATGACTTTGGCTTTCTAAGGAGGAGGAGGACTTAAGTACGGTCTGGGTCTGAGTGCATGGAGACCTCCCAGAGACTACAGGACTTAGGGTGCTGAGTTGTGCGGTTTGTGGGCTATTTGGTCCGCTGTGGACTTGCTAGGTGCTTGTTTTCCTTTCAGATTTCCACTGAAGTGTCTGCTCAGTCCTTCTCCCCATAGGTCTCTGGGAACTTCCTGAATGCCACCCTCACGGACATGACCAAGAGGCCTGCATGGAGCCAGCTGCTCAGCCTCTCTTCCCACACTCCCTTCACCCATCCTTTACCTCTTCTGTAGGCACATTCTCTCTTGCCTTCGTTCCTCTTTGACATTCCCTCTTTCTCAAGTTTCACTACTTCAGGGACGATTTCAACCCTCTTTCTCTCCCTGCTATGCTTCCGACCACAAAAGCAAGCACTCCAACGGAAAAGTTTGTCTTCACTTCCAATCACTCTTGATGAGAATGGTTGTGTGCTTCTCCGGTGCCGGCAGAACGACTGGCTCACTGGACCCATGTGAACGCAGCATGCACTAGAGCCCAGCAAAGGGCTTACAGTGCAGGGGACAGTGATCCCATTGTTTGGGGACCTGAATTTGACAATTTCACTTCCCCATTTAAAACCACTCCAAGGCTTTCTAAGGGCATAGGCCTTAGAGATCCTGTGTGCGCTGGCCGGTCCAGTTCTGGAGTTTATCTTACACCTCACTTCCCTCCACCTTGGGCCTTTCAGACATATTGGTTTTCTCTCGAAGTTGGCCAGTTTCTTTCCAAGCCCCAGGTCTTGGTGCCCGCGGTCCCCTCTGCTTGTGTGCTTTCCCACATGCAACATGACTTCTCTGCCACTGGGGTTGTGGCCATTGAGTCAGCTCCAACGATGGCAGCTGTGTGCAGAACAGAACAAGACACGGCCTGGTCCTGCGCCTCCTTCAGGAGGATTGCTCCGCGCGAGTCCATTGTTTTGATTCTTGTGACAATCCAACTAATGGGGGACTTTTCTCCCCTTTTTTGCTGACCCTCGGTTGTATTGACATGATGTCATTTCCTGATGATGCGTCCAGAGGGAGAGCGCTGAGACCTCACGACCCTCACTTTCATGGACTATCCCAGTACCTTTCTTCTAAGACGAACCTTTTGATTCTTCCGAGTTCCTGGTGTACTTCCCATTCATCCCTTGGACCATCGTTTGAACACATGGACTCCTCAGTCTTCCTTGTTCATTGTCCAGTTTCCCTATGTATGTACTAGGCAGGCTGCTCATTACCGCTCCTGCCCATTCCAAGGCAAGCATCACTACTTCAGGAAGACCTACACTCAGGCCCTTAATGGTCTTCCCGTTCTAGGGTCTTACAGCATACTTTTCTTTGAGGTTATTCATTACATTTGTAATGTTACCTTAATCTGGTCATTTGACTATGTGATTGTTATCCCTTCCAAGGGTCCCTCCTGGAGGCCAGGGACAAGGCGTTTCCTTTTTCCGACACCCCTGCACTCAGCAGGCACTCACGATCTTTCTGTGGAATAAAGGAACTCATGGAGATTCAGGAAAGTTTTCTATTCACAAATAAAGAAAGCCCCTAGAGAGAAGTTTATGCGCTCAAAGAGAAACATCTAATGAAAACAGCTTGGTCACCAGTGGAAGAGCAGATCAATAAATTGCACTACGCTCATAAAACACAATACTACGCCGTGGTTAAAATTAATGAATCAGTGCCATGTGTGTCCACACGGCTAAGTCATCAGAACACACACGCGAAGAAAGTGGCCATCACAAAAATATACTTTGGTGTATTTTTCTCATAAGCCAGATAAGTAGGAATCAGGAGCAACAACAATGATCACAAGTCAGTTTGCAGAGTGGGATGAAACTTAGGAAGTGTGGGAAGATGAAGTCTTCCAAGTTGTTTCCTTCCTTTCCATGGCATTCTCCAGCCAGATTGCTGCAAGAGGAATGTAATCAATCCCTGCTCAGTTTCTGGCCACAGCTCCACTGTTTACTTTCTGGGGCCACCCTTAATTGCACTTGGGAACAACTGCATCTCCAAAGGGTAAAGATTAGAGAGTCATTTGTAAAAAAAA
>NW_022103920.1:62931819-62937176 GCF_000313985.2 Echinops telfairi
GGGGGGGGGAGAGGACTAGAAGGAAATAATAACTATAGGGGGAAAAAATAAATCATTAAAAACATGTAAACCTTAAATCTGCCTTTTGAGATATCCTATGAGATTAAATTTGAAAAGAAGAAGGCATAGAAGGGGTGTCTAAAACATTGTGATTTTACTCAATATGTAAGATGCCTCTTACATATTGTGTGTGGGAGAGTAGTTAGACACTTTGAGAAGTCACTCCTTCGCAGAATGTTTTCCTTGCTCACTTTGCTACAATGTCATCGAATCCACTCTACTTGACTTTAGTTTTCACCACAGATTTTTATTCCTATTCAAATAATAGATTCAACATGACAGAAAGGCCTTCTTTTTATTTTTAAAGCTCACTTGAGGAAAGGGAGGCTCAAAGTGATGAGGTAAATTTCTAAGGCCACCAGAGACTACACAGCCAGTACCCTGGGCAACAGGACCCGCAGTCCTCATTCCTGCGTCCTGGTCCTTTCTGGCATTCCACATGGCAGTGTTGGCTCCAGGGGGCCTGTCATTTTAAATCTGGAGTAGTTATTGATGCTATCATTACAATTTTTCTGTGTAAGTAGTCATCTAACTGGTAGCTGAGGGGAAAAAACAGAGAAAATCTAGTAAGACATTAGGATGGTTGCTTCCCTCAAGAAGACAAACTTGAGTGGGAATTCTAGGAACCCAGAAGGTATCCTGACAATCCAAGGACTGGAAGGGATCAAGGAGAAAGAGGCAGAAAGGGCAGGGCAAGGCCCATTGTCAAGAGACCCGCACTATTCAACAGAACACTCAGTCACAGTGCAAACATTCTCTGCTGTGGCTGGCCAGTGGGGGGGCCAGTAGCCACTAGGTACCAGTAGCTCTTAAGCACTTACATATGGCTGGTGGAACTTTGATTTTATTTTAATGGATTTCTGTAAGGGGCTCTGGTGGAACTGTGAGCGTTGGGTTGCTAACCGAAAACCAGTTCAAAGTCACCTTGGAGGGACAGAGATGAGGTGCCTGCTGCAGTGGAGATGTGGTTTTCAGAACCTGCGCAGAGGGTGCTCTGAGTTGGAATCTAGGCTCTAGCAGTGAGGAATTTACATTTCAATGGATGGCTAGGACTCCAGGCTACCATCTTGCACAGTGCAGGTCTAGACCTTCTATTATTGCTGATTTCACAGAAAGTGCTGGGATTTCAGCGTTTTCGAGCTCAATTTTATACATTTAAACCCTAGTCACTCTTTCTTGCAGCCTTGTTAACATGCAGAATTCATCTTCGGTTTGCCAGACTCTTACGGGGCAACAGGGATAAAACGGAGTGACAAAAATCCTCTGCACCGCCTGTCGCAGGGTAACCTTGTTGACAGCCAATGTGGTGAAATGTCGTGAGATGAAAGATGTTCAAATCCTGTAACTCGTCCTGCCAGACCCTTCTCTGTGCTCCTGGAGATGTGAACATGAAATCAGAAAAGCTCTCACGATTAAAGAAAGAATAGGTAAGGTGGACTATTCTGATACAGTACTATGTAGCAAAAGTTAATGGATTAGTACTGATGGAGTGATGTGGTAAGTCCCCACTTTGTGAGAACAAAAAGGGAACATTTAATTGTGAATGGATAATATATCACAGTGGATAATATCATTTTTAAAAACACTTTTAAAAGCTTACAAAGTTATTGTTTACAGACACAAATATATGCTGTGAACATAAAAACATGTGTAGGCATAGAGCCAGTATACAGGATTTCTGGTGAGAGAGGGGTGGGAGAAGATACACAGAAGCTGCCAATCTCTGTAGTGTGTTGTTTATGTTTAAAAGCCTGACGCAAGTATGGCAATATGTTAATATCTGAAAAGGCCCAAAAGTGGTTCACTGGTGGTCCTTATATAATTAGTTATTTAAATTAACACATGTCTAAGAAATGCTGGAGAGGATGTTGAGAGATTGGAAAAAATATTTGCTTGTGGGACAATAGAATTGTACAACACTATGGGAATCAGTATGACACTACCTTAAACAAATGTAAATACAATCACCTTATGATCAAGCAATCACTGTATTGAGGATGTATACCCTAAATAAATTAAGACTACAGCAAGAAGAGGTATATGCATACCTATATTTATTGCAACAATTTCCATAATAGCAAAAACACAGAAACAACCCAAAACTCTGATTACAGAGGAATAGATAAACTAACTCTGGTAGATTCGTGCAATGGAATATTATGCACCAATGAAAAACAATGACATCTCTATCTTTTTTTTAATCTAAATCATTTTATTGGGAGCTCTTAGAGCTTTTATAACAATCTACACATCAATTGTATCAAGTACATTTATACATATGTTGCTATCATCATTTTCTTTCTACTTGAGGCCTTGGTGTCAGCTCTCCCTCCCTCCCCCACTCTCCCATCCACGTGACCCCTTTTAGACCTCAGATGCTATATCTTGTAATAGCCAGACACCATCAGCTTTCTTCACCATATTTGCTTATGCACCTATTTTGTGTTCAATCCTGTCAGGAAGGTGAGCATCACGGAATGCCAGGTTATTAGAACAATGTGTTCTTGCATAAGGGGGACTTCAGTAGAGGCCCAAAGAATGTCAGCTCTCATAAACACTACAATACATGGGCAGAACCAGAGAACATTGAGCCTAGCAAACTTTGTCAACCCTATAAATCTATAAGGGCACTATTATCATAAGGAAAAACAAAGTGGTATTTATATCAAAAAGATAAGACTTTGAAGACTATGAGGAACCTGGGGTCAGAGAAAGATAATGGAATGCGAAGGCCCCTCATTGTTGCTGTCAATAAGGGCCCAGGTGGTGGTATTTTTCGGAGTTGCTGTTCTTACGTGCCATCAAGTCAGTTCCTGCTCTGGGCAACCCGATGCCCGGCACTGCCCAGCTACTCCATCCCCACAATGGTTACGTTGGAGCCCATGGTCGCAGCCACTGTGGACCTTCCCACTAGACAGAAATAAGGCGAAGAGCGTATTAAAAATGCCTATAGAGACATGGATGTGTTAATAAAGGAGCAAGAGGAAGATGGAACTCGGGCTCAAGAAATAAAGAAAAACCATACAGATTTTTTTTTTTTTTACATTTGAGCTCATTTTCTAAAGGGTATGTAGAATTTACTTGGGGGGAAAAGAAATTGAGGTTTAGTCAGAGCTGATAAGATAGTTTGTACAAAGGTCAAGGTACAAGCGTTCAGTGTCTTCAACAAATAGCAGGACAATTTTGTCTCGACTGACCCTTTGGATGTCAGAGTGGATATAGATGGTCCACATGCATGCCATTCAGTTGATTCCTGCTCTACAGGACAGAGTTGAACTGCCTGTAGATTTCCAAGACTCTAAATCTCTATGAGAGTGGAGAGTCTCATCTTTCTCCTGTGAAGTGGCTGGTGAATTCGAACTGCTGCCCTTGAGGTTAGCAGCCCAACATATAATCCACTATGATACAAGTGTTTTAATGAGGTAGTGAGGCTGGTGAAACAGATTTGAATTGATGTAGTCCAGACTAATGGACTGAAGCCTGGACAAGAATGAGAGAGAGAGAGAGAGAGAGAGAGAGAGAGAGAGAGAGGATTTAAGACATGGAAACCTATTTGGAAGCGACTGGAGCCAGAGGGACCCATTAGGAAGTGACTTGAAGCAGGAAGGCGCATTAGGAAACTTTTGGAATGGTTCAAATGGAAGATGGTAGGAGCTTTGACTCCAAGAGTGTCCATGCAGTTGTGGAAGAGGGAATGTGCGGATGTCAAAAAAGGTGGTAGGTCTTGGAGACTGATTGATTACGTGAAGGGGTGATAGAAAGGAGAGAGCCAAACATGAATGTTATTCATCTTGGACCGTTTCTGATAGTGATAGTTGCTTGGAATGCAATATGGGAGAAAGAAACAGCAAGATTTCCCAACTCTATGAGTGACAAGGAGTAGAGATGAGAAGATAATGAGTTTGACTTGGGATCTCTTGGATTTGAAGGATGTGTAGGTACAGATGTCTACAACTGAGGTGATCACTGAAGTGGCTGCCACTGACAAGGGGCAGCTTATAAAATAAGAAGCGTAGATCGCACTATAAAACAAAAAGTTGGATCATAAAGCCTTAGGCACACTAAGCTAGTCCTCCCAGAGAGTGGTCATGTATTGGCAAGAGACTCTGAAGGTCTCTACTTCAACAGCAATAAAAAGGGCTAAACAACGGCACCATGCTGCAGGGTTTGGCATCTGGCCTTCGCAAAGGAGGGTAGGAATGAAAACACCCGCTTTGTAATTAAACGGACCTGCAGTCAATGCAGATGGCATCAAGCTTTCATTCCTCACGTACTGGGTGCAAACGTGGGTTAGTACCCAAACATCTCTGAGCTTCCGCTGCCTTTTATGTCAGGGATGATAATATAAAACCCTCACGTTTTCAGTGAGAATAGAACAAAACTAAACTCACAGCCATCGAATCAATGTTGACTCATAGCGACCCCTGTGGGATTCAGAGACTGCTACTCTTTATGGGAGGAGAGCAGGCTTCTTCCCATAGCAGCTGGAGGTTTCAAGCTGTTGTCTGTGCAGATGGCAGCCCAGTGAGTAACCACTACACAATAAAGAGTAACAATTGGTGACGTGTTTAGCGTACAAGGGAGCTTCATAAAGTTCTCAGGAAAATAGAATGAAAAGATACTGAGACTTTTCCATGAACTTTGTGAAGCCCCTTTGTATATTAAGTACTTAATAAATAATAATATATCTCCTTTCCTTAGCTCTTACACTTGGTCATGCCTAGTCTTGCCTGAGAACATCTTATTTACATACACTTTTTTTCTGCTCAAAATAAGGAACCACAGACGATAGAAGATGTGTTGCTGTTAGGTCCCATTGAGTCACAACTCACAGTTGCTCTAGGTACAACAGAAGGACACACCTGCACCACCTCACGGCTGTTCTGATGTTTGAGCCCATTGTTCCAGCCACTGTGTCAATCCATCTCATCAAGATTCTTCCTCATCTTCGCTGCCCTTCTCCTTTGCTATGCAGAATATCCTTTCCAGAGACTGGTCCCACTTGATAACATGTCCAAAGTACATGAGATCAAGGATTGCCTTCCTTGCTTCTAAGGAGCATTCTAGCTATTCTAGCGATACTTCCTCTGAGACAGATTTGTCTGCTCTTTTGGCAGTCCGTAATGCTTTCAGTATTCTTTGGCAGAACCATAACTTAAATGCATGGGTTCTTCTTCTGTCTTCCTTAATCAATGTCCTACTTTCACATGCATCTGAGGAGACTGAGAATATCATGCCCTACATATATAGAGGTCCAAATACAGGCATGTATATATGTAAATATATTTAGATATGAC
>NW_022103920.1:62938060-62977821 GCF_000313985.2 Echinops telfairi
CTGATACTAAGGGCTCAAGTAGAAAGAAAATGTTTTGAGAATGATGATGGCAACAAATGTGCTTGACACAATGGATGTGTGGATGGATTGTGATAAAAGTAGTATGGAGTACGGGCCCTCAATAAAATGATTAAAAAAATATTTTTAAAAAAGGAAAATACCATGCTCTGGGTCAGGTGCACCTCATTCTTCACAGTAACATCCTTGTTTTTTAACACTTGAAAGAAGTCTTGTGCAGCAGGGTTACCCAATGCAATGTGTCTTTGGATCTCTTGACTGATACTTCCATGAGCATGTGATTGTGGATCCAAGCAAAGAAAATAATCCTTAACAACTTCAATCTTCTTTCCATTTATAATGCTACCTATTAGTCCAGTTGTAAGAACTTTGGTTGTCTTTACATGGATTTGTAATCCATAATGAAAGCTGCAATCTTTGATCTTCATCAGCAAGTGTTTCAATCCTCCTTGTTGTCAACAAACAAGGTTGTGTCATCTGCATATCAGAGGCTGTCAATGAGCCTTCCTCTAATCCTGATGCCACACTCTTCTTCATATAGTCCAATCTCTCAAATTATTTGCTCAGCACATAAACTGAATAAATATCATGAAAGGATGCAAGCCTGATGAACACCTTTCCTGATTCTAAACCATGCAGTGTCCCCTTGTTCTGTTTGCACAGATGCCTCTTGATCTATGCTCAAGTTCCCGATGAGCACAATTAAGTGCTCTGGAATTTCCATTCTTCTCAATGTTATTCAAAGTTGATTATGATCCACCCAGGTCAATGTCTTTGCATAATCAAAGAAACACAAGTAAATATTTTTCTGGCAATCCCTTCTTCAGTTCCATCTGAAGTCAGCAATGATATCCCCTCCTCCACACCCTTGGATTTCTGGAAACTCATTGTAAATGTACTACTATAACTGTTGTTCACTGGTCTTTGGCAACATTTTATTTGCATTTGTTATTAATGATTTTGTTGGATTTGGTGTCACTTTTCTTGAGAATGGGTACCAATATGGGAATCTTCCAGTTGGTTGGCAAGGCACCGTGCCAAGTTTCCTGGCATACAGTAATGAGTGCTTCCAGTGCTTCCTCAGCATGTTGAACCACTTTCATTAGTATACCATCAGTTCCTGCAGCCTCGTTTCCGCTAATGCCTCAGTGCAGCTTTGACTTCTTCATTCAATACCATTGGTTCTTGATTATAGGCTAGCTCTTGAAATAGTTTGATGTCTTCTTGTTCTTTTTGATATAGTGACTATGTATTTTTATACCTTATTTAGATACTTCCTGCATCGTTCAATAATTAGTCCATAGAAACTTTTAATACTGCAACTCAAGGCTTGAATGTTTTCTTCAGTTCTTCCAGCTTGAAAACTGCTGAGTGTATCCTTCCTTTGGGGTCTCTAACTGATTGCACGGTTCATTCTAATACTTCACCTTGTCTTTTCAAGCTGTTCCTTGAAAACTTCTGCTCAGCTCTCTTACTTCATCATTTCTTCCACTTGCTCGATGATCAAGAAGAACAAGTTTCAGAGTCTCTCCTGGCATAAACTTTAATTTTTTTCTCTCTATCTTGTCTTTTAAAGGATCTCATACTGTCACCATGTATTATGTTCTTGTTAACGCGTCAGGTGCTTTGTCATGAATGTCCAATGGGTCAAATCTACTCCTGAGATGTTGTGGACATTCAGGTGGAATATATTCCTGGTCATCTTTTGGCTCTCATAATCTTGTTTTCATTTTCTTCTACTTCAACTTGAACTGACATATGAACAATTGACAGTCTATTCCATAGTGGGTCCCTGACCTTATTTTGGTGATGAAATTGAGCAGCTCCAGCGTCTCTACTCATGTCTTGTCAATTTGATATCTGTGTATTCCATATGGAGAAGTCTATGTGTATAGTCACTGCTTATCTGTTGAAAAAACTAATTTGTGATAAAGAAGTCACTGGTCTTGCAAAATTCTATAATTTTATGTCTAGTTTCATTTCTATCACTAAGATCATATTTTCCAACTATTATTCCTTTGTGTTTTAACTTTCACATTCCAATTACTAATAACTACCAATGCATATTGGTTGCATGTTTGATCAATTTCAGACTGAAGAATTGGAAGAACACTTTGCTAGATTTCTTCAATTTCTGCATCACTAGCTTTAGTGGTTGGTGCATGAATTTGAATAATTGTTTAATTGACTGGATTTTCTTGAATAGATACAGATATTGCCCTCAACATATAGCATTGCAATTCAAGATAGATCTTGAAATGTCCTTTTTTGAGAATGAATGCAAAGTCAATCCTGTTGAATTTGCCGTTCCTGGAATAATAACTCACATGCTTGTCTAATTTGAATGACTGACACTAGTCCATTTCAGCTCACTGATGCCTAGGATATTGATCTTTATGTGTTCCATTTCATTGTGACCACTTCCAATATTTCTAGATTCATGCTTACTACATTTCATGTTCCAGTTATTAATAGATGTTTGCAACTATTTCTTCTCATTTTGAGTCACGTTCCATCATTAAATGAAAGTCCCCAAAGCTTTACTCTATCCATGTCATTATGGTTCACCCTTTTAAGAAGGCAGCTCTTCCTCCGTCGTATTTTTAATGCCTCTCCGCCTGAGGGGTCCATCTTCTGGCACTACATTGTACAGTGTCCCGCTGGTGCACATGAGGTTCTCAGAATCTGAAAATGTGCTGCTGCTCCTCATAGTTTTCAGTGGCTAATTCCTCACGACCAGACAAACTAGTCTTCCTGCATTGTCTGTTCTTAGTCTGGAAACTCTGCTGAAACCTGTTCACCTTGGGAGACCCTGCTGATATTTGAACTACCAGTGACAGAGCTTCCAGCTACACACAAGCCAGCAAAATATGACAAGCAAACAGATAGGTAGTGGATAGACAATCTAAATGCCTTAAAACCAGGGACCATGTTTTACATTTGGATCCATCAAGCACCTATTCCGCATCTGTTAATTTTGCAACAAGCTAGATAACCAATAGTGCCAAGTACAAGGCTATGTACACAGTAACAAATAAATGCCTGCTAAATTAATGTGGGTTGAGCACAACCACTAAGTGTAAAATGCTACGTAGTTTAGGTTAATCTATAATCAAAGGGTAGCAATCTGTTTAAGCCTAACCAGGCAATAAGCAGGTTATTTCATAAAGAAACAAAAGTAGAGGTTATTTGTTCAAGTTCACAGAAAAGAAACGATTTCAAGACTAGCACTAGAGCAGTTGGTCTAACCAGCAGTCCCTATGGGGCACGTTCCCAGTGTCATTGCAGCTATGGGTCCAGTGAGGCATGAATGGACCAGCCGTTAGGACTTCTAATGCAAAAGAACACACACAGAACTAGAAGTCTGCCTTTCTTGTAGCTAGTCTCAAATTCTCTAAGAATTTTCTAAGCAATAATCAGAGTGAAGGGCCTCCAGGCAAGGCCAAAGTTGGTGTGGCTTGGAAGAAATCCGGTTTCAAGGAAAGAGACCAATAGTGCTATGGAAGTCTTTGGGGATTCGTTTTTTACTATGCTGAAAAATAAATTGATAGCATAGAGGGTTACCAAATAAGAAAGGGGATCTAGTTTAATTTTATTTACTTTCTGCTTAGATTATAGAAAACGTAAATATTAAGTCAGAATCTCAAGTGGGACAAAGAGTTTTCCACCGTGAGGGATTAGTAGGTTTGTTGAATAAGAACTAAGCTGTAAGGCGGTGGCTTGGTGAAAAGATAGTGTCAAACTGTCTGATTGAGCTCTGAGAGGGGAGAAGAGCCACTGCCAGCACTATTTGCTACACTGTCCGTTGTGATTCATAACAACGCTACGTATGTCAGAGCAGAACGGTACTCCATCGAACTCTCAATGGCTGATTCTTCCAGAAATAGATCCCCAGGCCTTTCTGCCAAGCAAATGACCATCTTAAACCATCTGCAGGTTGAAATAGTGAAAAGTAGAAAGAGAGAGAGGCAGTCAAGCAGGCTAGTGTTGGGGACAAAGATCTATAATATGATCCGACCAGAAGATAAAACAAGACTAAAGTCCAAGACTCCTTTCTGGAGCAGACAGATTAGAGAGAAAGGGGAATGTCCCCTGCCCTCCTCTGTGAAACGTGCGCACTGGACAACCACTGCAAATGTAACTATTGAAAGAAAATCTTCTGTCCTGTTGCTCCGACACATGAACGTGTCCCCTGGGAATCAGCAAATAGAAGTCCAAATCTGAAAAATCACGAGATGAATTAGAGGTAGCAGGAAAGCTTTCTCCCAGGAAACAGATCTCACAGGCAGTCCTTGCTATCTGAAGATGACTTTCAACCCTTCCCAGTGTGTTGAGTCAACAGGAAGCAGACCTTGACAGTCAGTCTGTGTCCTCAACTGAGACCGTGGCACCGCATAGTCCATGCCTGCTTCTTTATCCCACGAGGCCAAGAGTCTCTCAGGAGAACCAGGTTCAGTGAGTGTGCTGGAAATACAAGACTTCAAATATGACAACAGAAATGAAATTTTCTGGGTTATGAAAGCCAAGATTTTTCTCCTTTAAAATCAAGAATACCTTACTAGTATAAAAGGTAGGTCAGATATTTGGCCACTTTGAAGAGTAAATACTGAAATAAATAGTAGAACTTTGGGTTTAGGGAAAACCACTAGATCGGCAGCTAAGGCGCTTTTAATTAAAACCAATGTCTAGGCTCTATCTGCAGAGATTGGACTGGTATTAGTAAGAAAAAAATACAATAAAATAAATAACAGTACAGTATTCAGCCAAGTTAAGAAATTATACTAGATGATGGCCTTGGTGAGAAAAAAGAACTCTATGATAAACGCATGCACGTTCTTACCGAGTCATGTAGAAGGGAAGTTATTGTCATTAGATATCATGATTGTCCGGGCTTCCTCAAAGTTACTCTTGTTATTGAGTCCTAACCTCTACCTCTATCCCAAGCACAGAAGTGATCCTCATTTCTTCCTTCTTCCTCAGCTACCACATCCAATCAGTCACTAAATCCTCTGGATTCTATCTTTAAATGTGTTTCAAGCACATCCTATGCTATCTGTTCCTTTAATAACTGCCTTTGTGAGCGCTCTCACCACTTCCAGCCAGGATTTTTACTCAGCTTTCCCGAGTCTCACTCACGTTGAGTTTATTCTCTAATCGTTGTCAAAATGATCCTGCAAACTGAAAGTATCAGTGTTTTACTCTTCAGCTTAATTCCCCTCAATACCTTCCTGATGCCTGCTGAACTACTCCTATATGAATATCTGCATATTTGATACATGTTGATAAAGGTCTGAGATTTCATGGCTTCATATATCTTTTCTTTGAAGGTCTTGCCACAATTTTTTGTTCCCATTAATAAAGCATACTGCTTTACTAAAATTGTTATTTCGATCTAGATTCTATGTTATATGAGGTCAAAGAATCACAGTGGAAATTACTCATCCTTGAATGATGAAGCTTCAAAAGTTAGTGGAAAAAATAGAATTGAAAAATCATGGAAATTTTCCACCAATTTTTTAAGCCCCCTCATATACATATCATTTAACATGGCTCCTGTATGTGGTAAACATTTTATTGTCAAAGAATAAATAAACTAGCTATTAAAACACTCCCTTCTACATTATATAATAAATACATCCCCTGATTTTATAGATGTTATAGATATAACCATAATGATTTTCCTAATTCAGAATCCCCAGAACCTTTTCTTCCTTCCCTGGTCCACAATAGCCCAGATATTTAAATTTGTCAAATGACATGAAACTTTCGATATAAGAAGGTTGAGCTACACAAGATCAGAGGATGAAATCAGACACAGAATGAATAACGTATTTAACACACAATGGCTAAGCTGTCAGATTGTTTGGTGAACTCTATCGTGTACTGCTTCATACCAGGCTTCCAGTAGGTTCTCCAATGCTAAGAATATCTTCCCTCAGCTCCTTGTTTATTCTTCCAGTTTGAGGTTATGGGGAAAGGAGAGTGAAACTGGATTGGATTTAGGGAAAGGTTGTCCATGCTACAATGCTAAAACTATCACTTTTACTAGGGAAAAAAGTCATTGCTGATCTAGGCAAAAATGAGCCAGAAGCAAACAATCCCGTTAGGTCTTCAGAGCTGCAAGTCTTGCAAGCAAAGGTATAATCTGAGGGGAGGGGTGCAGTCATGGTGCAGAAGTAAGACAGGAATGACTTCCATTCGTCAGTGAGGTTCAGAATATGCTGGAGCACCTTAGGCATTAAATCAGAAAAGAGTAATGCTCTTGTGGGTCCCATTGTATGCCCAGCAGGCTGATGCTCTGTTCCAGAAACTGGACTTCTGCCTAGTCAAGTAAACACATCCCCAGCCTGTCACGCAGCTTGTAGTGCTGGAGGCTGGCCAGGATCATGCAGACATGCATGGGAGGGTGGGCCAGGTTTATGAGTAAATCAGGAGAATATCAAAGGAATCCTTTATAAACAGTTTGAGGGAGGCCAGTACATTGCCTCATTCCAAAGGGTGTTCTGTGCATTAATCATGACTGAAGGTAGATTTGCTTTCACCCTTACACAGGATTCAAACTAGTCTCTGGACCCCAGAGGTATTTAGGATCATAAATGTACTTATTTGGTGTTGCAAATTGGAGGACAATGTTGTGAGCACTCGCTAGTCCTCATGTCCCCCTCATTTGCTCGTTCTTATATACATAAGATGACTCAGAATCAAAGGAGGGGACAGAGATAAGACAAATAAATCTTCACTACAAATATGTTTCCATGAACTTGAGAAGAAGCTTTGTACCTGGGGTTTTGTTTTGTCTGTTTTCAGTCCAACCATTGTTGGATGTTTTCCATTTAAAGGCACTACATTAAGTTCTTTGTATACACTACTTTATTCAATTCTCAGCACATTTGTAAGGAATACATAACTAGTGACTTCATTATACGTACACAGAAACCCTGGAATTTGCCAGTCATGAGTAATAGAGTCAGTTTAATAGGGGATATATAAGCTCTACTAAGTTCATATTAATTGCAATGGCTTAACAAAGGTAGAAAATATGACCTAGAAGTTATGGTGTCTCCTGAGAAAGGTCTAGATTAGCTTTTGCCAATATGTGTGGGTCGTAGAAGCCTGGGAGAATCAGAAGGGATGGAGGTCAGAGCATGCATACCTGCTGGTGAGTCCCAAGGAGTAACATGCCTTCAGGTTCAAATGAACAAAGTAAGACTCAACTCCAAGAAAAACTGGGAAGAACAGAAATCAGGGGCACAACTCTCTCCTGGTAGCTCTTGGTAATTATTGTTGGATATTGGTCTTAAGAGACTGGGCAGACAAGGAGAATGATTGTTCTAAGAAATCAGAGGATCTGTGAATTTGAGTGCTGTGTCAGTCTGGGTACTTTAGAGAAACAAATCCACAGAAACACGTATAAGAGAGAGTTTTATATAAAGGATAAGTGAGCATCAAGAAAACATCCCAACCCAGTGCTGCCCACAATTGTAGGTTCCCTCCAAAAATGTCAAATACTTTTTAATATGCATGTCTTCTGACCCCATCTTTCCTCCTCTAAGTGACTATTATGTCTGGCCCACAGAAATATCTTTAAATGTGCACTTGATGAAACTATTATGGAATTGTTTTTAATATTAAAAATTTGAAAATGCCCCGCACAAAAGAGAATGTTTCTATAACTTTCAGAACATTCACATAATAGTTCTACAAAGTTAGAAATATATATGTTGATTTAAATTATCTTTAAGACCTAGAAATAAATAAAAGCATTTTGAGGGGTGATCTATATATGATTTCACATGGGGTGTGTGTGTTGGGATTGGACGGTATCTTAGGAAAAAGTCAAGAATGAAACATACAAGATTAATTTATTAAGATATGATCTCTAGGTGGACAGAGTAAGGTTTGAGAGAGGAGTGAAAAATTAACTTTGTAATCTATATATTTCTGCATTCTTTAAATGCATTTATGAATCTTTCCTGTGCCTAAATAACATTTTCAAAAAAGACTGAAAGAACAGCACAGTCAAAAAAATTGTTTCTAATTCTTTTTTAGCAATCAGTGCCAGAAATATTTTGCCTCCAAAAAAGAATTTGCATGTCTTCATTTCTAATATAACAACTCGATATGCTTTTCTTTTAACTGTGAATTTCAAGAAGCTGAAAATTTTTTAAAAATTTAAAAATTATATTGCCTGAGCAACCATATTAGCCTGTGAGGTTAGTTTATTGCCTGCCACCTCTTTTCTGTGGATACCATTTCTGATTCCTAGATTTATTTTGACCAACTTGCTTCGTATGTGACCTTGATCATTAGCTGTTTTAACAAAGAAAGGGGGGAAAATAGGAATATATAAATAAATAATCCAATACTTATTTTGTTGAATTTAAAAATCAACTCAGGGTTCAAAATTTCAGTTAGTGGCAGCTCACTTGTACCCAAAGGTAACATGATTTTAGATATCCCTACCCTAGAGTGAATAACTCAGAGTGCATTAAAAAAACAAAAAAAGGGGGGTTCTTGAATCGGAAGCAAAAGATTCAATAGTAGTTTCCTTTTTCCCTTCGGCTATCTGAAGCGTTGCTTAGATCTAGTGAGGCATCCCAGTTAATTATACCCAAAGGAAGTGTAGGAGCCTCAGCGATTTGAAGGCAGTGTATCTATTTATTGAAGTCTGTGTGGGAAGTAAAATAGTCCATGCAGGAGAGTCAATGGAAAGACCCCGGTACAGATGTAGATTTGCAAACCAATGGATAGCCTACTTCAAATGGTCAAGTTTCAAAATGGTGCATCCTTTGGAATACTGATAGTCATGTGTCCACAACAACACACACACAGTCTCCTGATTAACTGATCCTAAGCTTGACTCTGTTGTGGGGTAAAAGGTAAAATGTTTAAAGGACATCATTTTTGGTGCTTTTGAGTGTGTTCTTGGTTTTGAGTATCTTTTGAAACATCCTCTATGTTCTGGAAATAAGCTGGGAGCTTCCCCTCTTGCTCTTTCAAAGGACTCGCCCTCCAGTTCCCCGTGCAAGCAGAGCTGTAAGCACAGGGTTTGGGGACAAGCCCCTCCTCAGCTAGCTGCCTGGGAACTAGTGCTTTAGGAAAACTAACATGATTTTTTAATTAACATTACTTCTGCTCAGATTCAACTATGAAAGAAATGGGGTTTCTTCGAACACCAATTAACAAAGCAAACCCCAATAAAGGAAAAATACTCTCTCTCCCCACCTCCAGCCCCCAACAGGAAATTCCCCCCTGCTGAGTTTTCCCCAAGGTCACTATAAAGTTTTTCTGATGAACTTGCTAGAACCTTAATGAGAATGAATCCGCACAGATTTTTCCATTATATAAACAGAAATATTTAATTTCATGAAAGGGGACAGCATGCTGGACTCTGCCCAGCCCACCATATAATATCTTCAGTCTTCCCTCCTTCCGGCTAATTTATTTCTCCCAGTAATTTCCTTACAGCAATTCCTCGGGTTTTCCCCATCCTGAAGGTTAGACCTAGGCCTCATCCATGAAACCAAAAGAAGGAACCCTTCACTGCTGTCATGAACCCCGTATTTCTATGTGAAGCACAGGGAAAAGAGTTGCTCTACTTTTCGTTTTTCTGAATACATTTTCCTGCCGGGGCCACTCCCAGGGGGGAAATGACATGATCATACTTCAGACGTGCCCAGAGGTTAAGCAGCATATCCAAAGATCCCACTAGGACAACTCATCCTGGGTTCAGGGTGGGGGTGGAGGAACAAAGATGTTGTTAATCTATATGCTACCTAAAATAGACTTGTGTGGTCAAGTAAATTTGGGAAACGCTGCACACCATACTGTTCTCCCTTAGTGGTTCACAAAGCGTGTTAGTGTGTTAAAGGTCCACAAAGGCTGCAAAATTAAAAGTAACCTATATAACTTCATTTAACCTTATTCACTTTCCTAACTAATTTGACCGTAGTCCTTGTTTTCATGGCAAACTGGTATTGTTGGTCAGCTCTAACGGATGGCAAGCCAATGTGTACGGAGCATAATTGCTCCACGTGGTTTCCCAGGCGGTGACCTATTAAAGCAACATATCCAGGCCTTATTCCAAGGAGCCTGGGTGGGATGGAACCACCAATCTTTTGGCTTATGCTTAACTATTTGCTCCAATTGACCAGGTGCCTTTTTTTCTTGGAAGCACAAGCATTTGACAAACCACAGAGAAAAGCAAGCAGGAAAGGAATCATAGCAATAAGGTTAATCGTCCTAACAATCTTCTCACTGCCCCTGTTGACTTCTGAGACTGTTCATCTTTATTGCAAGAGAAAGCCTCATCTTTCTCCCATGGAATGGCTGGTGGTTTTGAACTGCTGGCCTTGTGGTTAACAGTCCATCAAGAAACCCACTATGCCACCAGGACTCCTCCTAACAACCTTATGGGGCATAACTATTACTAATCCCATTTTATGGAAACAAAATAACTGCAGTTCCAAGTATTTTGAAAGCACAACTTTCATATGTAATAAATCACCTAGCTAGCCTTCAAATTCAGGTCTGTCTGATGTTAAGGCTTGGGCGTTCTCTACTCTACCACATTTGATATCCACTTCCAAAACTAACGTTTTTGGTATGCATCGTTGCTAAAATGTGGCTTTTGTCTTCGACTGTTTGAGCGGATTGGTCATTTCCTCGGAGGCAGGCCGTGTGAAGGAAGGCAGCGTGGGTGAGGGTTGGGCTTACCTGTGTCTTCTCAGCACTTGCCATCACTGTGCCTGAACAAGTAAAGGTACTGCCTGTTGTCTAACTGCGCTCCATGTTAGACATCAGTTGGGGGATGTTTCTGGGACACTAACCGGGATGAGTGAGGGGATTTGAACCTACATCCCCTGAGGAGCCATTGGCAAGTTTTCTGCTGCATCTGAATTGGAGCGCCATGATGGGTGTCTTTGAGTCCTGGGAGAAAGAGACTGTCACCTGGAAACTGGACGGTTCAAGCATCAGGTTGGAGCAAATCCATGACTTCCCAGGTTGCACTCCCGCCTGAAATTGTATGAGCTTTCAGGGTGTTAAAGAGACAGAAAAAATAGGTGGTTCACAGCTGATGATGATCACTTATCTGAGTGGAGTCTCAGTTCTAGACTCCTACCTATTGAATCCCATGGGGGTCCTTACAACTTCTAAGTATAGATGAGGAAAGGTAGTGTCATGTGTACCAACAGAAACATGTTTGGATCCCAATTATTTTATGATGGAAAACCCATGCTTTACTATATCATAATTTACCGTACAATGGTAAATACCATAACATTACCATGTTTATTGCAAAGCATGCAATGTCCTTTATTGACAAAAAGTGTTGGGAAACTTTTTATTATAATATTGTGTCCCCAAAGCATGGCCATTCATGGTTCTAGTCCACATAAAGAGGTGTTGTGATGAACATATTAAAGTATAATGGGATTAAGTAAAATTTCAAACTAACAACATCTGGGAAATCTCCCAGTATAATTAACCACGATGTATTATAACATTTATTGATGTATTATAACATTTATTGAAAACCTATTAAAACTTTAGGGAACTATATTGGATTGGGGTGGGAAAGAATTTTTACCAAGTCAAATATGTAGAAGTAGGAAAAGCCATAAATTCTGACCCAGAGCAGAGTAGGAAAGAACATGACGGCATTAGATTTTAAAACTTTTTAAGACATAGGTTTTACAATTTTGTGTGAATATAACACCAGTAATATTTCAGCAAAAAGTTTTAGGAAAACCTCAACTCATAAAGACTAGCTCGACTATTGATGAGTTTTCTAAAGCCCAATGTGGATATATAAAAGTATTGACAAAAATCAGCTGCCTAATATAGTTTGGCCTTTAGTCATATGTAAACTTTCCTCCACTCTGGTGTCAGAACTAATCATGCTAAATCATTAAGTGGAGCATTCTCACTACCTCCTGGCACAATTACTTAGGATTAGAAACCACATTTTAATATATGTGCTAAGAAAATAATTGGAAATTTTGCATATAGAGAACTATTTGTATGTATTCATCTTTAAAAGCACAAGGAAATATTCTTTAGATCACTTGTAAGTTATTTATTCAAAAAGAACATTCTGAGGGCCACCTACATGCAGGACACCTGGAAACACAACAGCGGGGGAAACAGCCTGCCTGGAAGATCTCTCCCCCTTTACAGAGAGCGAGAACCCTCAGCAGCCACAAGAATAGGAAGTGGAGAGTGGTCATCGCTACAAAAGAGGAAAAGATGCAATGGATTTCAAAGGCTGGTATTTATTTGCCATCATATTAATTAGGTCAACTTGATAGACAAGCATGGCTTCACCTTTCCTGACATCCAGTCCAGCACTGGAGATCTCACCTACGTGCACCATTCCAACAGAGTCCCGAAAGACAGGTAACCGCTCGGTTTTTTAAAGATTGAAGTCCTACTTGAGGACATTATGATTGTCTATGTTTTCAGACTGTATGGATACCTGGTAGACGCAGAAATAAAACAACTTTGTGTGTAATCTTTTCCAAAGTATTTGGAATAAGTGAGTGTTTTAGAATTCTAGAGGAGTCTCATTCTTCATAATGTGAATATTCTCTTACTACAGTTGCTAAGATTGAACAGGATAATTTGTAGAGTGGAATATAGAAGAAAATAGGAGCTAGTACATGTTCATATTATAGAGTGTACAGGCAGAAGAGACTCAACCCTCTTTTTTATTTCTACAGCTAAATGTTATATGCTTTTCTAAATAGGTTTATAAGAGGAAACCAGAGATAAATTGCTTTAAAATGGATTGCATATATGATGTTTAATTGCCAGGAACTAATAAGCATTTTGAATCCAGTAAGACTGAAGGTTCTTAACTTTGTAGCTTAAACTTGTTATCTATTTTAAATGAAGAAACACATTTTGTCTTTAGAGATTAGTTGATTGCTAAGAGTTACTAAAAGCATGTAACTTAGTGACTCTCCTTGTTCCCATCTTCATCTTCTCATTCTTCTTCTAAGACATAAGGTGACATAGCCTAGTACTTGTCCTTTATCAGATGTTTCTATGAGCAACAGAGCAGAAAGCTCTAATATCTACTCATTCGTGATGTGTCATTCTTAATGTATTAGGGACAATTGACTTCACATGTCATAGGTAATTAGAAAAGTCACCTTCAGTTCCAGGTTTTGAAAGTACAGTGCCGTAGACTTTGAGTCCGTACCTGTATTGATGTCTTTACAATGGCTGGATTTCTTTCTCTCACTTTTATCCCCTCCTCCACCCACCCACCTTTCCCTCTAATGACTTCCATGGTCATTTAATTTAAAAGATTAATCAAATTTCATTTCCTATTTAACCTCACAACTAGGATTGTGCTATCAAATTTTATCATGTTTTTTCTCCCTCTCTTCTAAACTTGATATTTTATTGCTGTCCTGAGATTCTGTAGCCCAGAAAGTTCTCTCTTTAGAGTCCATTTTTAAGAAGCTCACCTGAGAAAACAAGAGCGTTGAATAAAATGTGGGTGAAAATTTGAACTTGAATACATCCTATTTATGCTAAAGGGAATAGGCCACAGGACTTCTTACGCATGAGTGTTATGCCTTGTAGGAGGGACACGGTTTCCTCGGGTCTGCAGTCCCACTCAGCTCTCCAGACTCACTCACGGCGGTTTGTGAGATCTGCCTGCAGATGAAGCCCAGTGGGCTAAGCTGGCGGTGTGTGGTATGGAACAGGGATTTTATTGACAGGCAAGACACTGGTGGGCACCTCCCCGATTTTTTACAGATTTGACACATTCTTCATCAGAAGGGCCTCTAGTACAGTATTCTTACTGGACGGCTCAACAGTGTGAGGTATGACGGATCATGGCTTGCCTCTTGATACACTCTTTTTCCCCTTGACTTCCCTGACACCATACAGTCCCAATTTTCCTTCTACTTTTTTATTCGCTCCTTCTCAGACTCCTTGGCAGCCACAGCTTCCTCTAAGCAGATTTAAAAGCACCAGGTACACAGGGTTGAAACAAATAAATGATAGATAGGGAGAAAATGAACAATATACCTGTATTTGTTTACAAAAAAATGCTAAAGATGCCAAAATGTATAGTAGCTCAAATACAATAGAGGTTGACTTCTTGGTCATTTAAAGTCCTGAGTAGGAGTTCATGGTTGGAAGGCAGCTCCCCCACATGCTGACCCAGGCTCTTTCTATCCCGTGACTCCGCCAACCCCAATGTCACTGGCATTTACCCAATAGAAGAGGACAAAAGGTTGAATATAAGTCATAACACAGACATTTTCTTACCATAGTGAATGATGGGGGGAGTGCGGAGTGGAGATCCAAAGCCCATTAGTAGGCCACTGGAGATCCCCTTGCAGAGGGGTCTCGGGGAGGAGATGAGCCAGTCAGGGTGCGATGTAACAATGATGAGAAATACAACCTTCCTCTAGTTCCTAAATGTTTCCTCCCCGCTCCCACTACCATGACTCGAATTCTATCTTGCAAGACTGGCTAGACCAGAGGAGGTACACTGGTACAGAGAGGAACTGAAAATACAGGGAATCCAGGACGGATGAGCCCTATAGGACCAGTGGTGTGAGTGGCAAAACAGGGAGGGTAAAGGGAGAATGGGTAGGGAAGAGGGAACCGATTACATGGAACTGTGTGTGACCTCCTCCCTGGGGGACAGACAACCGAAAAGTGGATGAAGGGAGAAGTCGGACAGGGCAAGATATGACAAAATACCCATTTATAAACTATCAAGGGCTCATGCGGGAGGGGGGAGCGGGGAGGGAGGGGAAAAATGAGGACCTAATGTCGGGGGTTTAAATGGAGAGAAAATGTTTTGAGAAACGATGTACAAATACGCTTTACACAATTGATGTGTGTATGGATTGGGATAACAGTTGTATGAGCCCCTAATAAAATGTTAAAAAAAAACACAGATATTTATGCTCCTCATGCACAGTACTACGGCCACACTTACTTTCCAGGGAAAGTAGCAAATGTGGCATAGCAAATGTACAGGCAAAGAAGGGAAGAACAGATTTTGAAACAGCCTGAAGGCATACTACCATGACACATAACAATGGACTAATATCCATTCTCTCCAAGGAACTTCTAAAACTTGAGTTTAAAAAAATCAAACACAACAGAAAACATAAGTTAAAGATAAAGTGCTGATGTGTATTTAGAAAAGGGGACATCAATTCAATGTTGATGAAATTACAAATTGCAATGACTTTTATGGGGGGGGGACTTTAACAGATATTAAACTATAAACTATGTAGGTCCTTTGAATAATAACCCAACCATTGGGAAAGTCTTTGCCATAGATGGTGTGATGTAACACCAATAGCCTTCTCCAGACTCACAAGGCAATTCATCTGGTCCCAAGTGTTGCCTGTGGATGGGTCACTGCCGTGCCCCTTTGTGGGAGTGTCCCTCTACAGGCCAGCACCTTGCCTTGGGTGGTGTGTCTCATTGAGTATCGCTCACTTAGAGTGGCTGGTCAACGGAGAGGTGCCAAGACGAACTTTACTCCGTCAGCTGAGGACACCTCTCAAGGTCCAGTGCACTAAACATACACCATTTCTCACATGAGATTGGCAAGAGTCATCGCATATCAGACTTTCAAAAGTCAGGGAGAAGGTTATTTATTTTATTTTTTAGAAAATTAATAATGTACAGAATTTCAGGTTCTAACTCTTTTGGTAACTAATATTAGCTAGTTGGCAAGGTTTTATTTATTGGGTTGGTTGGTTGGTTGGTTGGTTGGTTGGTTGGTTGGTTGGTTGGTTGGTTTGTTGGCTGGCTTTTACCTCAAGGTACAAGCTTTTCTTCTCTCGAGCTGTAATTTATGATGTTCAAAGTTTCATCAAATTGCAGTGAGTGAAGCAAAAATGTCTGTTTTGCTTTTTCAGCAATTTCCAGGTATTACTAAAGTACAACTAGACACAAGCAACTGGTCTGTACTTCAGATGGCTACTTTACATACTACTGTTTTGCTTTCTTGTGATTCGTATAGTAGTTGTTTTTTGATCCTCAGGATAGCTTCATGACGTAGCTGAATAGTTACTGTTGTTTCCATTTTACAGTTAAAGGAATCGTTTAAAGAAGATTGTTTAATCCACTCATGGACAGGTCACTGTAGAACTGGAACATAAACCAAAGTTTGCCATGGTCGATCGTAGAGGTACTTCTTCGGGCAATGTTTCTTCCCTTTGAGGATGCAAATAGGAAATTTGAAGTAGCTCCCGTTCTGCAATGATTGCTTCCATTTATTTACAGCCAGTAGTTAGTTACTCCAAAGACCGGCGTCCCCTGCAGACCGTCTTAAGGACCTTTGGATGCCCTTCTCTTCATTAGAAAAAGAGAAGGAACAGATGCACCCTGAGTGAAGTGCATCTTCTTACAAGTATTTAATGGGTTCATGATAGTTTGGCCTTGTCTACACGATAAAAATAAAACGTTTTCCCCACCCCATACAAGTGGAAAGGTGTGCATGTGTATGTGAAAGAGGAAGACAGAGACCGAGAAACCAAACTGGCTCTCCCTCCACTCCACCTACCTTTCCATATGTGCAATGGAACCGCTCTCGCTCAGGTAGCACGGCTCGACTAGATAGCAGAGGGCAGCAAGCTGTGCTCTATGAGGTGCCTACGAGGACTGTGCCACATCCCCCCCCCAGACGTGTTGCCCAGGGCACCAGCCCAATGGAATCCAGGCAACTGCAATTGTCTTTGCTACTTCTGAGCGTTCATCTGAGAAAGCCCTGTCATTGTGGTAATTGTTGAGGACGTTACTAAGGTGTGGCTTTAGAACAATCGGTTCTTTCAGAACTGTAAAACTATTCTAAGGAAGCTTCAATTTTAGTCCCCCGGAAGTAAAAGTGTGCACACCCTGTATATTTGTTCGAGGTCCCTGTGTGCGCTCACACGCATGCATGTGCGCACACACACACACACACACACACACACACACACACACATTTAACAAAGACCTTTGTTCTAAACACCATCCTGATTTCTGTTAGTTGGCCAGTACCCTGTCTAGACTAGTGGCGTTCTTGGTCAATGGATGATATCATTTTTTCAGCTCCACCTCTAGCACCATTTTTGTTTTCTGTTATTTTATTTAGAGTACATCGAGTTTATCTCAGCAGGGTCAGCTTAGAATTTTTAACTATCCTGTGGACAAAGGTAATGACAAGCAGGCCACTTCAGTGCCTCTTTTTCAATTGCCCAGGACAGATACATCTGTACTCCTGCCACGGCCCCCTCATGGTCAGAGCAGGACTTCAACACAGTTATTGTCCCCAGTACAACGACGCCAGCCAAGGACGTGAAATTGGAATGAATTCATTCTTAAGATGTGGACAATAACGGAAACAGAAAGAGCTGTAGGTTGATGCCTTGCTAGGTTATCCCCTCCTGGAAAGTACAGTGCGCACGCGTGCTGCATAGCAACCAAATCTCTTGACCAGTAACTAGAAATACTGGTGCTAGGCTCAGAGGTGGTGGCAGACAGCATCTTTGAATGTGTGTGGTTAATAGTCCAGTTTCCTGCACCAGGATCCTAAAAGGGTTCCCACCTCCTCTTTCATATGCCTCATTCTTCCTTGGAAGGACATGCAAGCGCACAGTGCTCAGCAGTCTTGGAACAGTCAAATGTCTCGGAGTGAAGGATTTATGAAATGAACCACTCTCGCCAAGTGACCAGTTTCCACAGGAATCATGGCCATGTCTGATTGTACTAAGAACTTGGCACAGAGGTGAGACTGGAAATGGATGTCGAGTAGATGCTTGGTAAAGGGCTAAAGGTGGATTAGTAGTAGTAGAAATCTTGCCTTCCGTGTCGGAGATCCAGATTTGATTACCAGCCAAAGAACCCCAGGACAGCCCCATTTGATTGTCAGCAGAGGCTTGTGTGTTGCTATGATGTTGGCCAGGCTTTAGCAGAGCTTCCACACTAAAGCCGAGTGGGAAGAAAGGCATTAGCAATCTACTTCCAATCCATGGAAACCCTCTGGGTAGTAACTGGCTGCTCTCCCTTCTATCATGGGGATGGCACGGGACCAGGCGGTATTTCATCGCACTGCCCATGGGTCAGGTACTTGCTGGGCAGTAGTTAGACACACTTGTCTTTTGTTTCATGGAGCAGACTCAAAGTCCTGACAACACTTGGTCTCACCATAAATTGTGATTTCAACCTCAAACACAAAGATGGAACCAAAAAGTGACTGAGAATCGAAGAAATATATGCTGAAAAGAAAGCAGTGTCGGAGAAACCAAAGCAGGTCATCAATATTCTGAAAATCAGGCATTGATCAATTTTTACAATTTGTTCAACACTAGTATATTGTTTCACAGAAGACAGTAGAGAAAGGAAAGCAACCATCAAACAGGTTGAAATTGTGTTCAAATAGCAAGCAGATACATTTGAGCAGGGGTCCCCTGGGGCCCTGTGTTTGGTTGAGTTTTCTGTCAAGAAGCAAAACTAAGGACTCTCGTATGTGTCTGACATAGCAGAGAGAGAGATTTATGTCAAGAGATGGCTTGCACAGTGGTAGACGTGGGGAAGTCCAATCCAGTTCAAGTCCATGGGTGAGATGTAAGCTAAAGGCTTCTCCTGACTCCTATAGCAGCTGGGGTTGGTGAACAGGAAGTAGGAATATGAAGCAGAAAGAACAAAGGCTGGTGAGTGCAGAGCTGAATGAATCCGAGACAGACCAAATGGATCCAAGGCCCAGAGCCCCCTAATGGCTCCGAGAGGTCGAAGAACCAGTTGCAGGATCTGGATGCACCTGTGAAGGTGAGCGTCCATACACGGTCTCGGAGTGGACCATCCCGAGTGAAACCTCCCTCAATCTTTACTAAGACTGGGATCAGGTTAACCGCTTGGCTGCTTCACAGACAATCTCATCGTGGAATCAACTACATTACCTCAGATCACATACTGAGAGAACCCTGGCCCACCCAGGCCCTCTTCTAAATGTCTCCCAATCAGGGCCAGCTCCCTGCCTTTCCTGCTGGCAGCAAGGATTCTTCTGGCCCAGCTTCCTCTGAGTCACAGCACACCTGCCTTCAAAGAGTTGTATGTCTGACAGGAGGCGTTCATCCTTCCCCCATGCTCAGAGAAATATCAGCATTATACGTCTCTCCAACTAGGGGCGAAAGGAGAGGCAGTCCCACAGAGGAGCTGGGAGTCTGTCTTCACTGCTACTGGAGCCTGCTGCCCCAGTGCGGTAAAAGCAATGGTCCATTTGAATAATTTTAGTATATTTATGTTATATGATCCCGAAAAACACTTGATACAAGGGGCAAGATCGACCCTAGTAGAGATCTAGTTATGTTAAGTAATTCGTGATAACTTTCTGGAATCAGCATAAACCTGCTGGCCATGAATAGGGAGCATGGGGCAAGTTAAAAAGTGAATATGCTTTTTAAATAAACGATCTCATTTTTACCAGAATGCCCTTGGCTTGTGAATGGAGAAACAACCGTTCTCATTCTAGACGGTGCTGCCGGGCATCCAGTCAGGAGACAAAACAAAATGGAATGCTTTCCATTCCCAGGGAGTGTAAAAGAAAACGGAAGCATTCTAAGTGCATGGCTGCTTTATGAATCAGCCCTCTAATGTCTCAAAAAGCAAGCACAACGGATAATCCTCATAGAGCAGTGTTTTCCCCACCCCCACCCCCTCTAAGGGACCAATGAAGATCTCTGTGGTTAGTGATATTTTTAATTCAGCTCTGGACTTTCTCCAGGAAGTCACTAATAATTACTAATTGTATTTTTGTCAGTTAATGAGAGGCTGCATTCTCCTCCCAAGCCCTCCCTTCACCTGTGTAATTAATGATGTTGCTTTTTCACATGATCGAGTAATGCTACAACGGAGAGACATGAATTAACGGAGAAAGCTTCTCTGTGCAGTCTTACAGAAGCTAAGTGTGAATTCTAGTCATGCAATTGTCTTCAAAGACACTGTTGTATTTCTTCATCCTCTTTCCCCCCGTCATTTTTGCTGCTCAGTTTTGCTGTAAACATTAGCAGAAAAGAGAACCATTTAGGGAAGTGGTTGTTTTAACTGTAGTTATCCGCTGATGTTGTGGGCAATCGCATTTTCAAAACTATATTAATGGGATTTCCTTAGAGAGCTTTCTCACAAGGTAGGATTCAATGGAATGACAATAAGAGCAAAGCAACCCGGCTTTATGGTTTCCTATGTTCCCAAGGCTTCCAAACAGAAACTTAGAGACTTCATTAAATTTGTGAAGTTGGGTTATTGTAAGAACCTATCCAGTTCTCTTATTAGATTGAATGGAAGCTTGTGAATTGAGGGGAGAACCGGCTTCCTAGGAATGACGAGGAAGAAAACCAAGTGAACGATGAGTCCCCTAGGCTTGATGACATCATGCAAGGCTGACGACAAGGATCTCAAGCTCGTCAAGGATCATGAAGAAGCACAGCACCACGCAATGCTCCGTTCTGCCACGCACAGGGTCTCCACAGGTCCCATCTGACTCAATGACAACTCATAGCCACCATAACCAGTGTTTTCTGCTACCTACTATGTGCAAGCAATGGTCCTAAAATCTTGCCACTGCATTGTTTCGTGTAAACAGGTGAGACAACATCAGCAGCCAACACAACCAAAAAGAGTGTTGAAATGTGGCAACAAAGAGCTAGAAAGTGGTGGATTATCTGGTGAGCAGAAATCTGCCCTGGGAATTTTAAATGGGAAGAAACTTGCTTGCTTTCTGTGACTAAGAATAGTCATTGTTCTTTGTCTACCACAATATCGAGAGTTAAAGGATTTTCCAAGCCTAACAAACTCTTACGCTGCTTTCACAAATTCAGCTGTACTTTTGAGACATCATGCACTGATTGAAAAAGAGTTTTGACCATTGCTACCCAACAAACACACACACACACACACACACACACACACACGCACGCACGCACACACTGACACTTAATATTGGGATGAACCGCTTTGCAGCTTGGACATCTTGCCAAGAGACATAATGGACGACAAATGCAGGAGACAATGGGCTATGGCTGACTCCCACAACTTGCAGCCAGTGCGAATGCACTCCTGTTTCATACACACTTCGGTTAAGGCAGTAAACAAACTTCACAGCCCAAGAATAATTTTGGATTATTTATTTCGATGAACACATTCCCACTGGGTTCCTACTGATTGTGAATTAATTTCGCTCAGGTATTTCTCAAGGGGGATGTTTTATGAAATTATAATATGTAAATAGTTTGTGGCATATTTCTCCCTTTTATTTATTTATATTTTACACACATCAGTTATCTCGTGGAGTGCTTCTCCTACAGCACATCGAAACCCACTTTTCATTCATTAGACACAAAGTAAAGAAGTTTCCACTTGGGGTTAGTCCACAAGTCTTGGAAGTAGACAACTAATTTTCCTACTGCATAGGTAGAGAATCCAGAGTGTGAAGCCCTGCTCTTTGCTTAGTCTTGCCTACCCAGTGATTCAGACAAGTACAGGGGGTGGAAACCATCACATGAAATAAACTGCAGTATTGTTAGTTTCCACATGCAAAGTTATTCTATGATATCTAATTTTAATCTGCTATGCCTAAATTAAAGCTGTGATTAAAATGAGAATTAGAGAATCTGAATTTTAAAATATAGGTGAATTTTAAAATAATTTAGTAGTTCAAATCTTACTAAAATAAACCATCATGCTGAGAATAGTTTTCAGACTCTCTCTGTTTTGTAGGACTGTTGGAGCGCGTTTCAGAATGCACACGTTCTACAGCTTCCTCAGGGAACAAGAAGAGGCACTTCTGTTTGTAGTTACCGAACAGAACTTGGGATCAATGTCTTTCCATACTCTACCGTAATCTGTGTGGAAAGTTCAGTCAATTTGAAGTTCAATTTTAATTCCAAGTTGCTCAAAAGCTTCATGGAAGACAGGGGTTTCCATTAAATCTGGAATGGGCAGGTAGTCTTACCTCTCAGAATGGAACCTAATGAGAAAGGTAGTTCTTGGGGTTAATCAGAACCCAATCTCATGATACTATCTTTTGCAACCTCATAAACATAAATATAAATACATAAAATGCTATTCATCAATGTGCTAGTGGTTCATTGGTCAAAAAATCTAATATCTGTAATTTAATAAGTCAGGTTTCTGTGAATGACATAAAAACCCAGGGTCACATGCTCAATTATTTGGTTCAGTTATCGCAACACAAAAATAATCTAGATCTACTCTTTATAGTGTCACTGATTCCTTGGCCTAAACTAGCTATTCAAATTGCCCTTACTGGGAGGAGCCCTGGTGGCATAGTGGTAAAGTGTTGGGCTGCTAACAATAAGGTCAGAAGTTCAAAACCACCAGCTACCCCTTAGGGAAAAGGACAGGGCTTCCTACTCCTATGGAGTGACGCAGTCTTAGAAACTCACAGGAGCAGTCCTACCCTGCCCTATAAGCCCTATAGCGTCTCGGGTCACTATGAAGGGGCTTCAACTCAATGGCAATGAGTTAGTGAGTCACGACCGGACACACATGAATACGTAAACAACAGGCTTTCAGTATTCTGAAACGTCTTCACAAGCTCATGATCAATAGGGACAGCTGGCAAAGAAAAGGTGCCAACCGAATGGAGTCCTTGAGTGGCATCCACTCACCCAGTGCTCAACTAGGAGTTCCACAAGTTAGGGAGTGCCATCCTTCAGAATGGCCACAGCTTTGAAAAACAAGGAAGAGCTCTACCCTGCCCACTGGGGCTGCGTGGGGTCCCCGTGTGCCAGCAACTGACAATATCAACTCATTATCCCTCCAATGTCACTGAGAGATGAGCTAAGCCCAAATTAATCTTTTTGCCTTCTTAACTAGTCTGGAAATTCAGGCCTGAGCTGAAGCTCTTCGCTCTGCCAGAGACTGTAGGAAATACCATTTCTTCTAAAATGGGATTGATGTGGCTCAGAATCAGTTGCCCAAAGTTACTGCCACATTCCGCCTTTCTATATGGCACAGAAGGAAGGTCAAGGAATGCTTTTTTCAGAAAAGAAGGAAGATTCTCCTAATAGGTGAGGCACGGGCACCTGGGAGCCTCAGAGGTGAGGTAACCGAGATGGATGACGCCCTAGCTGGAGTACCGAAGGTAAACAAGCAGCCAGTTAGGGCTGTTGAAGTCTGAGTGGAGGGAGGAAAGGAGAAATGCAGGTGATGCAGGCCCAGATGGCAAACTCTTCTGACAAATTGCCTGCCTAAAGCCAAGAGGCACTAAGCTCTGCCATGGAGACCAGCGACTGGAAGATTTCAGCCACGAAGAAGAGATTCAGAATTACTGTATTTTAGACTGAAGGAAGAAGGTATGCTCATTCTTAAATGCTTGCAACGTAAAAATATTAATTAACATGCCTTCCTCTTCACCTGCACCTTGTGGTAACTATATGATTTGGACTTTCAGAATAAATGATTCTTTCTAGATATGTGTTTCTTTGACAAGCAAACAAACAAGAGTAGCAATATGTAATGGATCACTGTCAAATGAATTTGGCCTTTTCCAGAAAGGCCCACAAGGTGCTTCCCCAGCCATCACTTAAAGGACCACTGTTCGCTGAGCCGAGACCACATGAAGCATGCAGAATGGAGAACAGACTAGCCTTAATCAGAGTACCGGTAGTGTCTGGCTTCAACAGGGCTCAGTTCTGAGTTCCACTGTTCAGTTGGTTCTGACCTAGGTCGAATGCCTCTTCTAATGTTGTTTTCATTTTATTTATTTTGCCTTTTATTTTTTAGCTCTCCAATTATTTTTATTTTATTTATTTATTTTTAAAGAGCATTTCATTGGGGGGTTCTTACAGCTCTTACAACAATCCATGCATCAATTGCGCATTTGTTGCCATTCTTTTTGCTTTTTATTATCAGCATCTATTTAAACCCCATCTTTGTGCATCTACAAGTGGACAGCTGAGGATGATCACATCAGCAGATTATAGCACAACCGTAAGATGCACAGCAGCAGGATCAGACAATTGTAAGTGCATTTTATCACCAATTGTCTAGGGCATAAAGCAGAGGCTATCCAGCCCTCCTCAGTAGTGAAAATGGGACCACGATGTGCATCCCTGAGAGGGTCCCAGAGGCTGGCTGAGTCGACACTGTCCTCCAGGTACACAGACGTGCCATGGCTACAAGTCAAGCCCCAGTTCACAGCTTGATGCTTTCTCCACCTCAAACCACAGAGAGTTTATGTATTAAGCTCAACAGCTTAAATTTTCATCAGTGCCCTATTGTCTCCTCTGGGCCTTGGGTGTGGCCTGCTTCATGGTTTTCACAAGGCACTTTCTTCACAAGGCCAGGAAACAAGGCATTACCTGTAACTTTTTACATACCATATATAACTGAGAATGAGAATCCTTGGTTGGGGCAAATGTTTAACTCAGTCCACTGCGAACTGAATATTGGAGGTTCGAGTCCATCCTCCCAAATGCACTTGGGAGGGAAGCCTTGACAATGCACTTCCCAAAAATTAGCCACTCAAACCCGTGGACACATTCCCTCTGCCACACCAGGGACTGACAGCAACCGTTTGCTTAACTCTAGGAAGAAAAACATCCTTTCCCATAAATTCCACACACCAACTAAACTAAGTAAAATCATGGAATTTTTAAATAAGTAAAACCATGGAATTGGCTAACAAGAATGGTGACTTAAAAATCCAAATGTTACAAATATATATGTAAAAATGTTCGTTGTAGCTATTTCATAATCATAAAAAACTGGAAACCATCTAGATGTCTATCAGGAAGGTAATGATTAAGCACATTATAAAGCATTCATACTATAGAGTTCCACATATACTGTAATAAAACCCATACAAGAGAGGTACATGAATAAATATACATGGGAAAATCCCTAATAGTTATTATTAAATGGGAAAAGAAGCAAAAAAAATCACATTATATAATCATACTTATTTTATAATCAAAGCTGATTATAAAATGCATTTTTAAATGGTCTAAATAATACAGCTGTCCATCGCCATCACAGAGGTGGTAAGTAAGATGTCCGATGAAAATGAACAGAAATAATGCACTTACTCCATTGTCTTAGTCATATTCCTAACAATGAATATGCATTATTCATATATTATTTGTTCACATAAAAAACAAAAGGTGAGGGGCAATAGCTGCTGGCTTTTACCTAGGGTGTCCTAAAATTTTGTTTCTGGCCTCATTTCCTTTTCTCGCTTTTGTACTCTATATTGCAAGTGTTCTTTGTCCTAAGGTGTTCACCAGTAGGCCTTTGTACATAGTCTTCGATGGTCCTTGATAGCTTCAGGATGAATTCAAACATCATGGTTTTAGGTACTCTGGACTGTACACTAGAAGCAGCCATGGAGACCTGTCTCTCTGTCGGCCACGTGCAGGTCTGTGACATTAAGGGAGCGCTCCAGATCACCTCCAGGCACTTCAGGGCAAGGGCTGACACAGGGCAGGGCCCAGAGGCCCCCTCTCACCACTGGCTCTTTCTCAAGGGAGCTGGTTCTGGACACCATGTGGAGAAAGAGCAACCCTAGAACGAGACATCTAACCTGCCACTGTGCCCATCTGTAAAACAAAAACAAGCATACCTGCTTCAAGAACAGGGCCAATGACATCATTTGCAGGGTCCAGTGGAACATGAAAATAAGGGCCTTGGATGACACTCCATGCTCCAGTGGCAAGATACCTGCAGGGATGGCAGGCAGGAACAAGACATAGGCCTCTCCTTGCTAACACCATTGGTACCCTCCATCCCACCCCCTCCCCCCAGAGCAGAGCAGAGTGGCAGTGGTCACAGGGTGGACAGGGAGAAAGAGAGGTCAGATCGGGTTCCAAGTAACAGAGACTGGGTGGAGGTGTGAGCACCTGTCCTGGGAAGACAAGGACGTGGCAAGAGATGGGACTGCACGTAAGGCAAGGTTCCAAGTCCCCAGTAATGAACCATGGTCTCATTGGACTTCACTTACAAAATACAAATTCAAAGATAAAATTATTCAGAATTTAAGATGATAAATTGCAAACACAGGACCTTGTTAAGTGTGGGGTCCTGTACACTATCAAGATCATATGAGCATAAAACCAGCCCTGCTACTAAGTGACACTAAATGTTTCCAATCAAACACTGTGACAGGGGGAGCAGGGAATCCCAATGCTCTAGGGAGTTTAAATAACGTCATTTCTAATCCAACACAAACAAAACCCTTTTTTAAAGTCAAATATTAATTACCCAGATCGAGAAATATCTACATTAAACTCCAGATGTTTAAAAAATTGAATGGGATTTTAAAGTGTCCAAATAATAAGACTTCCAGTAAGTTATTATCTAGAAAAATACATATTTTTGCATACCTGCAAAACTGTAAAAAGAAACAATGTACTTACAGATTTGAAAAGAACCTAGACATATGAAAACAGGTTGATTGACCGCGGTCACAGGCTGCGGAGAAATCATTTACTTAAGTGTCCATATATGTGAAAGATAAACAAAAGAAAAAATATTATTGCTTATAGCAGTCCTTACTTTAGTCTTAAAATACTTGTTTCAAGTACACAGTCCCCAGAAACAGCTAGTTTATGCAGAATCACTCAATCCAGACTAGTCCATTTGAAATGAAAGTATAAGAACAATGCAATTTCCTGACAAAGTGCCTTCAGAACGTTCCTAGCAATAAAAAGATTTAAGGCTAAAGTCTTTTCCTGTCAGTTCTGATGAAGCTAATGAAGCTCTAACACACTTGGGAACACGGCTGAATCTGGAGGACATTCTGCTGAACGAAGCAGACCAATCACCAAAGAACAAATACCGAGGCGGCCACTTTACAAGGGGTCGAGGACAGGTATCCGCACAGAAAGAAACATTTTTAAGTGGCTACCAGGAATGTGAGGGAAACGGAGAAAGAGTCCCTAACTGGGTAGTAGCACTGTGATAATTCTGTTCAAGGGGAGAACAATGCACTATGTAGAGGAAGTCAGCACAAAACGACCAAGACAGCGGAAGACACTGAGAATACACAGGAATAAAGGCAACTATGGGGGATGCTAGAGCACAACTCAATCCTTGTGATCCAAGTTACAACAGTAACTTGTGCGTAAATGAGTAAATACGTATGGTAAATAAGTGTAGTCGGTCCTAGAGGTGTACACCTGTGTGCATATATAGGCATCCCTGAGGAAATTTGTGCATACATATTCATATGTGCAGCATGTATATTCATACATATACTTCTGCACTTAAGGGGAACAGTTATGGAAACTTCTCAGCCATAAACACTTTTCAGGGCCGAGCTACTGATCTTAAAGGCTAAGCGCCATAGTCTCAGGGGACAGCTAGACCTATTAGGACAACAGAGTTCATCTCGATCATGTTCTACGGGTAGTTTCTTTAGGAGCGTGTCGTAAAAGCTTTGAGCAGCCATCTAAGATACACCTATTGGCTTCTCCCCATCTGGAGCAAAAAACAAGTAAATCAAATCAAAGACTCAAGAAGGAAAAAAGTTCTAGGCGGGAAAAGAAGGGGAGGAAGAGGGAACAGATCACAATGATCCACACATAACCCCCCAGTCCCCCTACACACACACACACCGCCTCCAGGGGGACAAACAACAGAAACCGTGAGGGAGGGAAGATAGCAGTCAGTGTAAGATATGAAAATAATAATCATGTATCATTTATCAAGGGGTCACAGGGTGGGGGTAGGGAAAAAAGAGGAGCTGATACCAAAGGCTTAATAGAAAGTCAATGTCTAGAAAGTAATGGTGGCAATATATGCACAAATATGCTTGATACAACTGATGCATGGATTGTTCTAAGACCTGTAAGAGCCCCCCAAAAATGATCTTTTAATAATAAACATAGGGTACTGATGGCACAACTCTTTTGATATGATTGAATTCATAACATATGGATTATGTGTCCAAAAAACTGGGTTAAAAGGAAGAAAGAAACTAAAGACTCAAGTTTGCATGAACCGTGGCCTCTGTTAGCCTGAGACCAAAAGACCGAGATTGTGCCCAGCTTCCACAAGCCACCTGCTCTGACCAGAAACAGGTTAGAATGGGGGGAAATGTGGGGGGGAACTCAAATTCATTAAAAAAAACACCAGACTTAGTGGTATGATAGATACTTGTGGAAACCCTACTGCCCAAGCCATCCTTCTAACAATGAAACTAAAGCTACTCCCAGAAGCCATCTCTCAAACATAATATGCCAAAACCAAGCTCCCGACTATCAAGTACATTTCAACTGATGGCGGCCCTGTAGGACAAGGAAGAACTGGCCTGTGGATACCCAAGACTGCAAGCCTCTCTGGGAGTAGAAGATGTAGTCTTTCTGGTCTGAAGGATACACAACACCCATGATGAATGCTGTCCTTAGAACAAGACGCAACAAACCCGAAGATGAGAGGGCTGTGAGGGGTAGGGAAGTCACAGGAATGAAAACTGGGAACCCAGGATGGAAATAGAGAAGCCCTAGCACATTGTGGGGATTAAACCCATTTCACAGAAGTGTGTGTATGAGTTATTGAATGGAAAACTAGCCTACTATTTCAGCTTTCACTTAAAGCACAATAAAATGTTTAAAATAATGCCCCGCCCCCCCTGCAAAATAAAACATACCCGTCATCATAATTTGGTATTTTCTCTAAATTCTACTTATTATTATTATTATGTGGAGGTTGATGGTTTGTCATGGGTTCCTTTCCTGGGGTTTGTTTTCACTGGGCATTGGTTGAGTTGAACTTTATGTACAAGGGGGAAAGGTTGCCTCATGCAGCAGCATCTTCACAATCTCCAGCGCATCTTTTCTAGTCCATCATTGCAGCTATTGTGCCAATCCATCTCGCCAAGGGTCTACCATGCTCTCTATTTTATGACACAATTTTCTCTAGTTTATTTTAGCCTAAAGTTTTACTGAAACCAATCCACCATGGGCAACAGTGCTGATATTTGAAATACTCGTTACATATTGTGATAGTTACATAATCTGGTGTCAGATGTGTTACATATCTGTCAGACAGTTACATAATCTGGGACTTGAGAGGACTATGAGTTAAAAGGTGAAGTCTGGCCCATCAATCAAGATATAACCAATAAGGCCTCTCTGTGGGCATGGTCTTCTCCTGAGAATTCTGGGAATTCATGTATTTTCCTCCTTGGAGGTGGGAGACATCTTCTCACTAACCTCGCTCCCTTGGAGATTCTCTTCTGACAAGGCTGACTCCCTGTGAGACATCCCTGGGGAGAAGCCACATGGACCTACCCTGATGCTGCCTTGAGAAGCCATGTGGAGACCCCTGCCAGCGCTGAGATGCTTACACCGCCACTGGATCCAAAGACTTTCTCCCCACTGGCCTGTGGTCATCCAGCATTCAGCATCATTGCATGTGTTTTGTGAGTCTGAAGAGAACTTTAGAGATTGGCATCAGACATATGGGCTAATATCAGACTTATGGGATTGGACTGGACTGGGTTGGGATGCTTTCTTAATGTACACTTACCCTTTATATGAAACTCTCTCTTATCCACGTATGAGTTTCTATGGATTTGTTTCTCTAGTCTACCCGGACTAACACACATATCCTTCAGCATCACTGCAATACAAAAGGCACCAGCGTGCAACAAACTGATAAACAGGTAGCATTCCTGGAGTTTACCTCTGGCTAAAAGAGAATTCTGGTCCTGGCAAAGAATACTCAAAGTCCCATAGACAGTGGAAAGAACAAACTTATCGATCCGTCTTGGAAGAAGTACGATTAGAATGTCTTTAGAAGCGAGTGTGGGGAGATATGCTTTGGACATGTGATCTAGAGGGACCGGTCCCTCGAGAAGGACATTGTCCTTGATAAAGTAGAAGGACAGCCAAAGAGAGGAAGCCCAGCAATGGGCTCGAACGTGAGAACAAGCGTGAGGCTGGGCAGGCCCGGGCAGTGCACAGGATCGCAGAAGGCAGAACTAACTATCCAGAGCGCCTAACACGTGTGTTCACATGGAACGCTTTGTGCATTGTTGTTTGGGAAGATTTTGTTTAGACAAGAACTAGCCATTTGTAAATATTCTTGGACTAACTGCATGTAACATAAAACTATTGATCATAGATCCGTTTTTCTATTCTTCCCATCACCGAACTTCAAGAAGTAGGATTTCTTATAAGCCAAAAATGTCCTTTACACTTTGTGAGTCCTTTGGAAATCAGGGTCTTTGTTCCACAAATTTTTGGCAACCTGTACTTAAAAATGGGGGCAGGGGGGTAGCTCACAAGATACTCACATCTGGATTCAATTGATTGTATTTGAGCCCGCCTCCATTGCAAAATGCAAATAGCACTCTCCCTTGGTTTGCACCTCATGACTGGTTACTGAGCTGTCCTCCCTCACAGTCCTCCATGTGCCTCTCGCTGCCATCCTCTGATACGGCAATCGCCCGCCCAGTCTTCGTCTAAAATACATCTTAAATCCTGCACAATCTTGCCTGGAAACTCTACTACACCACACAAATCAAGTAAATGTGAACTCTCCTTATCATGTTGTTTCACTGTGGGGTAAACGAACGTGCCCTAACCATTACATTCGTGAATGAAGAGAGGATTTTAGCACATCTTTCTTCATGTAATCCCTCTTAGTTTTATACGGACCTATTCTCTCTCTGACTCCTACCCACCCACCTCTCCAGACAGAATGCCAAACGTCCAGTTGCTGTGGCAAACCCAGAGCTTCCTTCATCTCCTTTCTTTCAACTCTTTATTGCTTTCTGAATTTTACTTCGATAATCTGCTTGCTTTTATTATTTTTCTTAAGATTTTTGAAATACAGAAATTTTAAAGATACTTACAAAATAATGCAGAACAGATGCACCACACACATTATCATAAAGCCTAGGTGTGCCCCATGAAACCATGACCCCAAACTGCCAACCCAAAGAAGCAAACACCACGAGTTTGTTGTACATAACAACCTCTTGTTGCTGTTGTCGATATAGTCTAGCACACAAATTTCTTTGGCCAACTCATTATTTTACAGGTATTCACCTAAAAATTTTGTCATTCGAAAGTTTTCAGAATACCCAATAATCCAAGTGTTGTGAGACCCAGAGCCAGATACTCTTAATCATAAACTTGGCTGGTCAGCATGATTTCAGTTCTAATCTGAAACAGTATGCCTATAAAAATGATCTACCCGTGCTCTCTGACTGGGATGCTAGTCCATATTAGAATTCAAACTCAGATATATCATCCTATCAGTTCTGCTGACATTTATCCCCACCCCCTCCCCCCAATTTCAGGTTCATGTGAATTTAACACAGGTGCAGACTCAGGGTTAACATAAGGGAGCAATTTTCTGATTCATTCATGTAAGACCCCGAGGGAACGAGAATTCAAAATGTACTAAGGTAATATTGCATTGTTAAAAAATTAACTCACATTTGTCTGAGACAAGTATGCCCACGTCTAAATACTTTGTTAGGTAAGTGAACCAGGCCCCCTCGGCAGTCCCTGTCTTAGTCACAGCACGATAACAGTTTGAAAAACCTGTGCTAAGAAAATAGAATACAGAGAGATGACTATTCTCATGCCTTTTTGTGGTTATTAATCTGCATTGTTGTTTCGGTTCTGTTTGGGGGAGGAAACTCTCCTAGATATATTCCATCTGGATGCTGGCATGTTGAAGAGGAGTTTGTTAAAATCTTTCTTTTTTTTAACATTTGTCTTTAAATAATTGGGTTTTATTGGATCAGGGCTCAGCGAGCCTCCTAGCTGATCAGTAGTTATCCAGCACCTAGAAGCAGAATGGCAGGGGAGGCTAATTAGCATAGTTCTTACATCACCACTAGAAATTCTTTATTTGCCCTCAGGATCTACACTGCTGCATCTGAGCAAGACTGTTAAATATGACAAGGTCAGTAACCCTATTTTTGTAACAATGAATGCTAACAAACTCAGGCCTCACACACATTGTCATTGTTTAACAGGGTCAGCCGAGTTCACTGAACGCATTATGCATGCACAGAGCCAAGAAGACCCCATCAACAGTCAGATATATAATGTTATCATATTAGCATAAGCAGTGCAGCAACGGATGGCCACATTTTGAGCAGGTCAAGATTAGCCCAAAGATTCTGCACCAACAGTAGAACTGGAGAAATGATTTTTACCGTGGTACACGCAGGAACTGGTGGTTCATGGGTAGAATTCTCACTATGTGAGAGAGACCTGGGTGTCCTCCCCAGCCAATGTGTCTTAGGGACAGCCATCACTGGTCTGTCAGTAGAGGTTAGCAGGCTGTTATGATGCTGAACTGGTTTCAGCAGAGCTTCCAGACAAGATAAACTGGAAGAAAAGCCTGACAACCCTACAAATCACAAGGTCCAATCACATTATACGAGAGCTCCCTAAGTGTCAAAGCCAGCTCAACGGCAGCTCACTGCACCAACACCAACACCAGGGCCGTGATAGTTCAGGGACAGAATGATCACCTTCCGTGCAGGAGGCGCAGTTCAATCCCTGACCAGTGCACTGCCAGCGCCGACACCACTTCTCCGTGCGTGGAGGCTGGGGGCTGCTGGGGTGCTCACAGGTTGCATCACAACTTCCAGACGAAGAGGAACCAACAGGGAAGACCTGGCAGTCTTCACATATCAGCCAGCGCAAGCCCGATGAGCCACAACCGTTTACCGGCCATTGATCGTGAACATGACACCAAGCATCCCATTCTACTGGGGCCACCAGGGGTGGGGGCCAGGCAGCTAAGAACAACAGCCATCACTGGACTAGGAAACGGGAGCCCACAGCTCTGCTCTCACCTCCGTCACTTCCTCTCTGAAGGCTCAGGCTCCTGATACCATCTGATACACCTTCATGCCCACGAGCCAGTAGGATAAACGCATTGCTAATGCAGATGTCGATGGCACATTCTTGTTAATGCACTGTGTTGTGGGCGGAGCTTCTATTTTTACTCTGCTGGCATTGGACAGAGAGGGGGAAGGTGAAGGAAACCGCATCCCTAGCAAGTCTGCGTGCAGGAACTCAGAAGTGTCCACAAGCTGAACAGGTGATGAAGGACATAAGCTGTGTAGGCCTGGCAACCTCACCAACACCATAAGACAATGTCCTCAGCACCTTTCTGCTGAGACACGGCGGCGAGATTGCCAACAAGCGCTCATGACTACCTGATCATTCCGGTGAGTAAATAGTATTCCGTCTTATTTCTCCAGCTGGAGAATTGGAGTCACTCCCTGTTAAGACCACCTTAGGATAATTTAAAAATTTGCCCAATGATTACTTGTTTCATTTATGTGGTGAAAATTTGCACACACACACAAACACACCCCACTGTATCATACATAATCAAAAACAATTAGTAAATCTCAAGCAAATACTATAGCAGAGTGGAACTATACCAATTACCTGGAGAGATGAAAATGCAGCCGTCTGTCAACATGAAGTAAGGCTCTTTTGGTGGAAGGAGGGGAAACAAGAATAAGAGAAAAAGTGTTTAATGGAAAAGTACTACAAATTTTTATAGATTGGCATATAAATAAGACAAAAAGTATGAGGGAAGGAGTGTTGCTTTTAAATCCATTTTAGTGTAAATAGACATCTTGGAAAACAATTTATTTTTAATGCAAATTGTTCTCATGTTATAGTACAAATTTCCTTTACATAACATATTGGTTAAACTACACTTTTCCAACCTTAATTTTTTTACATTAAATTGTAAATGTTTATAATGGGCCTTTTAAATGCTTGATGCAGCATTATTATTCTACAGTAAAATATTTCTCAGATGTACAACATTATTTTAAAAGAAATCCCTCAAAATGAACACAGTTGCTCAAAGGAAAGGCTGGCATTTCAGGAGGGAGGTGGGTCTCTTCAGCGCAGGATCTCTTCAAGGGGATTTTTGACTGCTGATGCAAACTTTAGTAAGCAATGCACTTGTTTGGTTAAGACTTTTAGCCTTGACCTCCGGTTTTAAACCCTTGTCCTTTATTAATCACGTGTTTCCTGAATCAAAGAGAATATTTTTGGAGGGAGAAAATTGTTCTGGGACTGAAGGAGTGTTATATACCAAACAGACATGCCCAGATGACAAATAACCCCTGCATGATAGCCAGGGTTCATCCAGCTGGCCGGCCCCGTATTATGTGATTGATGGTGTTGATGTTCTAAATAGGCCTAAGATGTGCCAAGTCTAAGAGCCATAACAAAGTCCTTCAGATTTGTACTGTAGATAGAAGGAGGAAGCGAGAAGGCATGTTCACAACACATGGCAATTCTAAGAATGGTGTCATGATTACAAGTAACCTCGCCAGGTCTGTCTGGTTTCTTTCGAAGTTAAATAAAAACTATTTGCTGGTCAGGAATGAACAGGGTCACACAGGTCTCTCTGAACCTTAAGATTACTAAAATGTTCCTCTGTAACTGGACACCTTGTGAAGCTAGAATAACATTGGGACCCATTGTAGGGATCAATACACTGGTTCCCCCCTGCCTCTGGGGCCACAGAAAATGAGAACGGCTCTTTGCTTTTAGAAAGGGAAAGTGACATCATGACAGATACTGAAGTCCTAAAATGTTCCACACGCCGAACACCTCAAAGATTATTTAACCTACCTTACTCTTTTTATGTTTGGGGGAAGTGGGATGTTCTTTAATTAGAGAGATTAGATTGAAGGTTCTGTTAAAGCATTATGCTATCAAGAACAAAAAAATTAAAATATAACAAGAAACAAAAAATATAATAAGAACAAAAAATTAAAATATAATCTTGGCAAATTGGGTGGTTCCACGTGTATCTACTCATTGTTCTTCAGAACTGGGCAATTTGGCAGCACTTAAAAGTTATGTCTTGCAAGATAGTCCACACTCATTTTTTAAAGGCATTTACACATGGTTCTTAAAAAGAACATAATAAATGAAAAATTACAGACTTTCAAAAATAAGGTAACAATAGTCCTGTTATTTTGAAGTGAATATCAAGCATAATTCATACATGCAAGAAGGTGCTCTTCTGTGGTTTTATGAGACTTTCATTAGTGAGAATTCATATCCTTACATTTATATAACAATTACCTTTGAGAACTCTCACAGTACTTGGAAAGAAGATCTCAGTAAACTAACTTCACCCGTCATCTCTACAAATGGTTTTTACTAAATTGATTCCATTGGGTGCTTATAAGCAGTAGCATTTTCCCTGGGTTTGATATGCTATGAGTATGTTGTTCAGAACAATTTTCTGCAGGCAGTTCAAGAAATTTCTTTCTAGTGGTAGTAATGGAATATTGTTCTTCTTTTAGATAACATATTTATATTTATCATAAAGACCAGAGGGCACACACAACTCAGGCATTTCCTTCCTTACATTGGCTCCTAAAAGCTGGAAATCCATCTTTCACAGAACAATCCATCTTGGTGTGCATTTCGGTTTCTAGTCTTTCTTGGATCTTTTAATGTTCTTTCTAGCCTTGTACTTTTCACTCACCGTATTGCACAACCCCCCCCCCCATGCCCAAATGTATTGAAAATGCTGCCTATAATCCCATTTGGGAATTGACTGTTAGATAATGGGGCAGGATTAATATAGGAGTCAATTTCTTACAAGGCATAAAAGGAACCAGTAGAGATGGGGGAAGATAGATGCCAAGCCACGTAGAGAGCTTCAAGAGCCTAGGAAACAAACTGAGGAGACAATGACTTGTCCCCAGGGCCCATGGAGAAAGTCCCATCCCCAAACTGGCCCCCTGCATTTATACTTCTCGTCTCCTAAACTGTAGAAAATACATTTATTGGTTGCAGAGACAGGGTAGTGGAATTGCTGTGGTAGCAACACTAGATAAGACATTTGCTCTACCTACCTTAGGGATCCATTTAAAATTTTCAGGGAACAAAAGAAACAATTTCAGGAACCCAATTAGTCAAATAACTAACTTATGTTTTTGTTTCTTGTAAAAACAGGCTTATTTCCTCCTGTTTTAGAGGACCTCATAAATGAAAATCGATAAAAGGCAAAGTTGTTTAATGTACATGCATCATGCCATGCCTTAATGGGATGTTTTAAGGACCAGAACTGTCAGCTAGCCAAGACATGTGCCTTATACTTTCACAAACATCTCATTGTTATTGATGCTGCTGTTAGGTGCTGTTGGGTCTGATCAGGCTCATAGTGACCGTGTGTGCAACACAGCAAGACACTGCCTGTCCTGTACCATCCACACAATTATGTGTGCGCCCATTGGTGCAATCACCATGTCAAAAATTCATGAACACAATTAGTGTAAGCTTTTTTCTGCCCAAATAAGAGAGGTTTTACTAATCAAAGCATCTAGTTAGTTTCTATGATAGCAACTAACTATTTATGATATTCAGGATTCCTTGACTATCTTGTATCTTGAAATTAGAATTTGATAAACGTGATAAAAAAAGCAAAACAGATCATGATGTGCTATTACATTTTTATAAATAGCACATCAACAATGTTTACCAGTCAGCAAAAATGTTAAAGAAGTCAGATAAATTATAGCTATTTATTCTAAAATCAGAAATCAACCAGTGATATAGAATATTTGGGGAAGTACAAATTTAAAGTGCTGCTCGGTTGCTCATTTTGGAAAATACTTGAAAGGATACTGTGTTAAGCCTGGTTCTCTAGAGTAGTAATAAAGCCAGTGACAGACAAACAGATAGATAGAAACGTGTATCAAGAAACTGGCTCATGCAGTCCAAATCCAGACAGGTTGCATGAGTGCGGGTCAGATGTTAGGCTGGAGGCTTCCAACTCGAGCAGCTTCAGGAGGTGTTAAATCCAAAATCCACAGCGAGATCCCATACCGGTGGCTGCAGAGGTCCATGAACCCAAGTCACATGGCTGGGGCTGATGGCTGACAGACCTAGTTCAAAGAACTGGAGATCCCTGAGCCAAATGCGAATTCAGACCCAGCAAAAAGCAAGCAATCTTTTCCACAGCATACACTTATATAGGATGTAGGTCACACCCCTAAGGAACTCCCTTGCCATTGTCTCAGGACTGTGACTTGACTAAGGGGGGCGGTGCATTCCTCCCCTTCCCACCCCCCACTCCTACACCCTGCCCCTCTGATCTTCCCACAATTGATTGGCTGTTCACAGCAGATTCTATTATGGAGCTGATTACATAATGTTAGGTCACACTGAGAGGCATTTCAAGGCCTTAACTGTCACACGACTGAGAATGCTGGTCCAGCCAAGTTAACATAGAGCCTAACTATCACAGATATGTGCAATTGTTAGATGCCATCAAGTCGGCTCAGACTCATAACAACTCAAGCAGCAAATCACTGCCCACTCTGGACCAATGCACCACCATTGCTGTACTTCAACCCATTGTTGCAGCCAAGGTATTAATCCATATCTTCGAAGATTTCCTCCTTTTGCTGACCCTCTACTTTACAAATCATGACGTCTTTCTCCAGGGGCTGTTCTCTCCTGATAATCAACATACATGAGATGAAATATCATCCTCCTCACCTCTAAAGAGCATTTGGGAAAACTTCCTCCAAGACAGGTTTGTTTGTTCTCTGGAAGTCCATAGATATTGTTCCCCACTCCCATCATGCCAATGCAACAGGCCTTCTTGGGTCTGCTTTATTCAGTGCTAGTTTCCACATGAATAAGCGGTGATTGAAAATACCCTGGCTTGGCTCGGCTCAGGTGAACTTTATTCGCCCATGTGACCACTTTGTTTAATCACTTTACATGTAGAACCATCTAATTTACCATGAACTGCCTTTGATACTTTGTTATCATTAGCCAATAAGCAATATAAGCATGAGCTTCTCAAAACCAAAACCAAACCCACTGCCATCGAGTTGATTCTGGCTCTCAGGCCAAAGTAGACTTGCCCTGGGGGTTTATGAGACTTATCTTCCTCCTGAGGACAGGCTGCTGGGTTTAAACTGCCAACGCCTAACCCACTACACCACCAGAATCAAAAATCAGGGTGCACCAGTTGTTCAGAGAAAGAGACCCATCGCAGCCAAGCAGACAGGATACAAGGAAAAGGAAGCACCACTGAGGAAGGTAACTGGCAGGGAGGGCATGGAGTAAAAGTGATACTGTGTCAGTCTGGGTAGACTAGAGAAACAAATTCAGAAGCACGCATATGTATCTAAGGGAGACGTGTATATACAAGAGGAATTGAACATGGAGAAAACATCCCAGCCCCGTCCAGTCCAAGACCATAGGTCTGATATTAGCCCATATGTCCGATACCAATCTATAAAGTCCTCTTTAGACTCACGAAACACATGCAATGAAGCCAAATGCAGGATGATCACAGGCCAGTGGGTAGAAAGTCTTTGAGTCCAGTGGCATTGTAACCATCTCAGTGCTGACAGCGGGCTCTCTGTGGCTTCTCCGGCTTTCGTGGCCTGGTTGTGTCCATCTGTCTTGTCTTCTGCAATGTCTCCCAGGGTGTGAGCAGAGAGAGACAGAGGTGTCTTCCACCTCCAAGGAGAAAGTACCAGATTTCCCAGAATTCTCAGGAGAAGGCCATGCCCACACAGAAGTCTCATTGGCTATCTCCAGATTGACAGCCTAGATTTCACCCCTACACTCTTTATCCTTAAATTGACACCAGATTAGGTGACTACCACAGATACCATTTAATAAAAGTTTTACATGATAACCTCCGCCGCCCCCCCCCCCAATTTGGGATCAGCTGGATATAAACTCACCTTGGCTCTCTTTTGTCAACCACACAGGAATCTACCCAGCACTGTGAACATCTGACTTGTGATGTATCTGGTCCTGCATAAAACACAGCAGAATGCACCTTGAGATTAAGCATACCCTTGTCTTCAAATCATGTTCTTGGTGATTCCTCTCATCTTCATTAGTATACATGTTTTTAAGTATTATTTCAGGATGAGAGACACTAGGGGAGATCTGCAATAGGCCTGGGAACAAACATCATACAATGAGTGTAATTATTTTTTACTTCTTTATTAATACTACTTCTTTTGCCTATCTCATACCTAAGGAAAACTCTGCATGTTCCAGATATTTTTCTTATTAATTTATAAATATAAATTTATATTATGTCCAAAGTTAGATGCAAATTTCATTTGACAAAGTTTATTTTTTCATAAATCTTACTTATTTTTAATTATTCAAATTTATTTGATATGATAAAACCAAATTGAATGAAGGAAACAATTTTATATCTAGATAAAATGAAATGACAACAAATGAGGGGGGGCACAAAAATAAGAATTCAGAAAAGATAAAAAGAAAAGGGTTTGCAAGAGGAGGGTATTGTTTATATCCCCACAGGGAAAGGGGGACCAGACTTCAACCCGGTGCGCTAAGACATGAATGCAGCATACCGGCATGAAGCAGGGGAACTAGGAGAGAGGTTTGAGGGGCCGCCCCAATCCCAACTACGTGAATAGCCTCCCCACCCCCCAGAATAATTCATTTCATGGGGCAGCACTGAAGTTACAGCTCAGGGAGAGGGGCATGTCTCATCTGAGCACACAGGAGCAAATGAAGGGGGACAAAGAGAGAGTGGAGCACATTCTGGCCCACCAAGCCCTGAGGATGATATTCATGCTCAGAGAAGCCAATGTACAGAGAGGACCATAGGGCCAGCTCCACTACGAGACACGATGTCCCTCACTGACCCATAGTGCTACGGGGGACAACAATGGAGACACAGTGTGGGAATTGTGCCCAATCTGACCCCAA
>NW_022103920.1:62979917-62980891 GCF_000313985.2 Echinops telfairi
TGGGCTGACTCACTCAGTCTCCACAGGGTGCCCATTGGTTGCATTGCCTTTGGACCGCTCATGCTAAATCATGAACTTTAGACCAGTCAACCCACTCTCACCTTCTCCTTTTTCCCTGTAAACCAAGTCCACAGGTATCAGTGGCCAAACTCAACCCATCTCTTTATTGCTGCATTTCTCCCACTTGATTATTAAAGTCCTCCTCTTCAGAGGCAACCCTTTGGTGAGTGTTCACGTGAGATACAATTACCTTTATTTATTGACCCATTCAGAGAAGCCTATCCACATACTTCTTCCCCACACCTCCTTGTCACAAAATTTCCAATCATGTTCCTTCCAATTCCCTGACCATCCAGCCAAGCCATTAGCCACAGCCCATGAATCAGTATACAGTCTCACATCTGGCCATTTTTCCTTATATGTAAACTGAATGGCCAGGTGCACTGCTCAAAGTTCTGCCCATTGAGAGGATTTCCCTCACCACTGTCCTTTAGGGCGATCCCAGAAAGGGGCTGTAGTGCTGCTACTGTCCACTTACGAGTAGCACCTGCATATCGTGCAGAGCCATCTGTAAACCAAGCATGACTTTTTTGGTCTTCAGTAAAAGTATGGTAAGGAACTCCCCAGGAGGCCATAGGTGCAGACTGGAGTGGAGACTGTGACAGGAGTGGAATTTGGGCCACTTCTTCATGCAGCTTACTTGTCCCTTCACGTCCTGCTTCGGCCCGATCTCGTATATACCGCTTCCATTTAACAATGAATTGTTGCTGCGCATGTCCAACTTTATGATTCTGTGGGTCAGACAATACCCAGTTCATGATGGGTTGTTCAGGCCTCATGGTGACTTAATGGCCAAAATGCAGCTGCCTTAGCCAGTTCCCTGCTTCAGCTGGCAAGACTGACTTCCTGCAAGACATCCCCAAGGAAAAGCCACATGGACCTACCCTGATGCAGTCCTGGGTGCTGGAGCAGCC
>NW_022103920.1:62981682-62982646 GCF_000313985.2 Echinops telfairi
TGAGGAGCTGATACCAAGGGCTCAAGTAGAAAGAAAATGTTTTGAAAATGATGATGGCAACATATGTACAAATATGCTTGACACAATGCATGGATGGATGGATGGATGGATTGTGATAAGAGTTGTATGAGCCCCCAGTAAAATGATTTTAAAAATAAAGAAAAGGGTATATTAATTCCTAAAAACAATTTCAAAATAAATTTCTTTTTAAACATGCACAAATCAGAAGGTCTTTCTTCCATGGAACACTTAAATTTAATGTGTGTGATTGGTCCATTAATAACTCTAGGGCTGAAATTAATAGAGCCAATAGAAATGTATCAGAATCTGTTCAAAGTTTGCATCTATTCTTTGCTGTAGATAAAAAAATTAGTAATGATGCTGAAAGTTTTCAAATCTCAATTTTCATATCAGTATACCCCATAAATAACAAGCATAGATCACCTTTTCTTCTAATAGTATAACTGACTGCATTGAAAGAGGGTCAAATGATTGTCGTCATCATAGTAGGCCATTTGGAAATTTGTGTCAAAACTTCTAGATAATAAACAAGGTTCTATAACCAGAATATAATCCTAGGGTTCAAAATTAATAGTAAAAATTAAAAGAAGGGGTGGCTACCAGATTCTCTATCAGCTGGTTCAGTATATTATTTTATTTACAAACTATTCAATCCCAAATAATTTAATTTTCAATATGCTATGGATGGATCTAACTATAGGTTTAACTCAAATATGTTGTCAAACAACATGCATAGAGATTGTATGTTCTTATATTTAAACTGAAGACATGCTTTTAGCTTAACTGGGGAAAAAATCATAAAGAACATCCTTTGGAAAACCATTTTACAATGCATAGCTGCTGTCATCTTAATAATCACTAAACATAAATTACCATGTTAAGGAAGAAATAAAATGCTTGAGTCCCCACAAAATGGAAATTTGGAGGTGGACTTGAATTTTTT
>NW_022103920.1:62983073-62984611 GCF_000313985.2 Echinops telfairi
GTAAGTTTTGTTTTGAGATGCGTATCTCCAACAGAAAACCTGTTGGGTGACACATCACAGTTCCAACTTAGAAAATGGCAAATCAATTATTTCACTGTTCATGTCAAGTTTAAAAACTGGATTGTTCTAAGTACAGAGGCCAGTCCTATGACAATGCTGTCAATATGTCAGAATCATATGAAGTTAAATCTAAAAGTGGCATGGGAGCAGCATCTGTGCTCATCGAAGTTCACAAGGTGGAAGGGAGATTAAAATCAACAGTCCACAGCTGATTCCTCTGGGGCAAAATTCAGACCCGATTCCACTACCCACACTTTGTACCAACGTTAACACCAGCTGTCCCTTCCATGACACGCTCTAGTTCTCTTCTCGGTTTGACCATTCATTGCATGGCCACACAGAGCTCACCGACAATATTTGCAGTTATGAAACTTATTGGGAAGCAACAGGTCACGATTCAGGATCAGAGACTACTCAAAATCCAGTTCTTCAGTCTAGGCAGCAGCATCTCAGCAGAGCCTGAAGGCATGCCAACATCCCATGGCCCATTAGCCTCTGCCCTTCTCAATCAAGTGTTACAACCCTCATTCGCCAGTAAATGCCCACAGGCCCTCCCCTGTGTCCGTAAATCTCAGACCAAAGGTGCTTAGTTCTAGCTCCATATGTCAGCAAACCTACCTCCTCAGAAAAATGCCCAGGAGTTACCCAACTCCATCAATAAGCTTCCTCCCAAAGGCAGTTAGAGTTTTCACTCCGTGGGCCAGGAATCCCTTAGCTCAGTTTCCTGCTGGTCTCCTCCTTCTATTGCCACAACTCCTCTACCTGCTTGCCATCTCATGTCTCTTGCTATCAGCAGTGTCACAGCTCCCTACCTCCTAGATCACCGAAGGTTCAGGGCAGAGCCCTCAAGGCACAAAGCATGTGTTCCAATCCTGGCTCTTCTTTCTTAATGGTAATGAGATTACCCCCATGCCTGTTTCTGAGGTGACTTCTTTTAAACCTAACAGGATGCCAAAAATGACCAATCCCCACATTAGGACCCCTCACAAGGGTTTCATGTACCCTATTTACATGACTAGCAAGCTATCTAGTCCCATTGGTGGGTGATAAAACTTCACATTTGCATAATCTTGCCCCATTATTTAATGGGATTTACAAACCTTGTAGCTAGAAGAACCTTATCAAGAAGTTCACTGCATTGCAACATGCAACAGTAAACTATTCTAGTCCAATGGATTGTTATTCAGAAACACTCTACACATTGTTAGCCATGTCGACTCACTAACAGGCAATTCTTACACCTTATTTAGGCAATGATCACAATTTTCTAATACACAATGGGAAGCACGTGCAGTACCAGTGAATACAATTCTGCAATTGTGTGCTCAGATTTTATATGCCTTAGAAAATATGGCTGAAGACCAAACACAAAAAGGGATACCAAAAGAGAAGTTTAAAATAACACCCCCAAATACTAACACTAGAGTATGTATTTCATATTGGTTATGTAGAACAATATGTTGCAGCACTTTAATCAG
>NW_022103920.1:62988869-62998074 GCF_000313985.2 Echinops telfairi
AGCGGGGAAAAGGAGCTGATGCCAGGGGTCTAAGTGGAGAGCAAATGTTTTGAGAATGATGAGGGCAATGAATGTACACATGTGCTTTACACAATTGATGTATGTATGGATTGGGATAAGAGCTGTATCGGCCCCAATAAAATAATTTTTTTATAAGAATTTGGTTGGAAAGTTTAACCTTATTCACCCTATAACCCTAATCTTGCTCCTTCAGACTTATTTCACCCCCCAAACCCAAAGGACATTGAAAAGAAACCTAGTTTGAATCCAGCAAGGATGCCAAAACTACCATTTCAATGTGGTGGAAATCAGCAAGGGCAGACTTCTTCAAGGAAGACTTGGAGAGATGGAAGCATTGCCTTCAGAGGTGTACAGACCTAGATGGAGCAGATGCCAAGAAACAACAACTTTACATTTCGATGTATTTCTTAATAAAGACTTCTATGACATTGTAGCAATATTTTTACTCACCCTCATATACACATGTATATAATTCATATATTATATTCAAATCCATAAGTAAACAGAGGAGGGGCACCACAGGATATCAGTGTTTAGGGCTCTCACATGTCTCAATTCAACCGTGATTGTTCTTGCTAACATCATAACCTCATAACATCTCCAAAACTATAGATCATAGGACAACATCAAAGGGAAAATGGAGATGGGTTTAAGCAGAAAATATTCCTCCTTACTTAAAGGAATAAAAAATCAATTGTTCTCTTTCAACCATAGATTTGAACATATAAGCTCACACTACTTCCTCTGTGTATTCGTTTTTCTGTTTTAATTATAGTTGTTCATGTTACAGTTTGTAAAGTGCTTTTCCTTTAGTCGCTTGTCGACACCACGCTTTTCCATGGCTAGAAACTCCCTATTCTTATTGTTGGACGCCACTGGGAACCTTCCGGCTCACCGCAGCTCCATGCTGTGTCTAACAGGGCAAAATGCTGCCCGGCCACCACCGCCTCCCATCGGTCTTCTGCTTGAGCCCATTGATGCAGCCACTCTGTCAATCCATCTAGTGGAAGCTCTTCCTCTTTTGTACTTCCCTCTACTTCACACACGTGGGGTCCTTTTTCAGAGACGAGTATCTCCTGACAACATGTCCAAAGTAGGATGTTCCTCATCATCTAGTTAACAGCTCCGTAACATTTATTGAAAGTCTTCTTCACCCATGCCATAGCAAGGATGGAGTCTAACCAAGAACGAACCCCCGTGATCTTACAAGTAAAGTCTGGGACTATCAGCTCATGTCTTCCTAAGATGCACAATAAACTACAACTACAGCTCCAGCAGAGGCACATAGCAGTGGGCGTGACTGGAAGGATATTGGGAAAAAGTTCTATTTGGATTGGAGGAACGTCATCACTTTATCTTCAAGTAACTTCAGCAAAGGTAAAAAAATAAAACTGGAGTTGCAAGGCATTTAATGTTTTCTTTCATTAGAAAATCCTCCCGCAGGAAAGGTGGTGCGTTTGCTCACGGTTTATCACTGTGTAACGTGCCGCCGATGCACTGAGTCCTGAGCATGTCCGCCTCTCTCTATGCAAATGTTTACTTTCCGAATCAGATAGCGTCTGTCTAGTCAACAGACTGACTTTCAGCAATACATGATTTTGTGGGAAAACAACAAAAGTGTCCATCCTAGGGAATTTTACCTACACACTATTGAGTGAGGAATAATTCTTTTCAAACCTTTCATTCCAATGAGGTTCTGACCCAGTGCTCCTCCCCAGACAGGTGGTGACATGCTCATTTGAAAGTAAGTCCAGGCATGCTCACACATCTGAGCCCCCTTTTCCTGTGACTCCGCTGATCTCCTGTCAGGACTGTGTGCATCTTCTCAGTAATTGCAACAGCAGTTGCCCGAAGTTCCCTCACAGTAAGTCTTATCTAAGAATAGAATTCTTAAAGATGTTTGCTTATTTCAACTTCCTTCACAAAATTCAGCCCCTGGTTATGTAACAGGCTAGGAATGCCTCCTCTCTATTTGTTGCCCTGAGTTTACTCAGAGCACAGTTTTAATCAGCTCCTTCTGGGTTCTCCTTGTGCAAAAAAAAAGAGGTTCTATTTCACACACCTGCAAGAGGAGAGTAGTGATGGGGAACCAAAGCTAACATTCCACAAATACACGCCATGATCCCACCTCACTCGACCATCATTTTGTATAATGACTACATCATGGCATTTCTCGTGGAAAAATATTAAGTATGCATGGAAATTTTAGAGAACTCCTCAGTATTGCAGATTAGGTTTTATTTTGCTGCAGGATAAATCTTTCATTCAAATCCCTTGCCAATGTCGATTAAGTGGTTTCTGCTATATTAGATAAACACCTGCCCACATATATTTTCACTGAGACACCTGGGAAACAGCCAGTCCCCAAAGATCATTTCCTCAAGTATCCTCTGTCCCTGGCTCTTAGCCTGTCATTTGTTTTCATATCCCCTTGTGATGAATGGACACTATCTCTCTGCGTTCTTTGCCCAGAGACTCTCTGCCACTTTCCCAAAGGATCTAAACTTTGATTCTGTCTGTCAGAAGTGGTTAATACAGGAGCATTAAGGTCCTCATTTTAGATGATAGACAGATAGATAGATAGATAGATAGATAGATAGATAGATAGATAGATAGGTAGGTAGGTAGGTAGGTAGGTAGGTAGGTAGGTAGGTAGGTAGGTAGATAGATAGATAGATAGATAGATAGATAGATAGATAGATAGATAGATAGATAGATAGATAGATAGATAGAGTAATTTAATGGCCTGCTGTGCCTAAGACCCTGTTCTGCCAGCCTGGACCCTAACTGGACAGAGCACTTGCCAACCGCCTGCTGGGAGGTTACGCTGCGCTGAGAGAGATAGTCAATTCCATCACCAAGAGGCATTTCCAGGGTCTGATTTTTGTGACTCAGAGATGTACCTTTTAAAGGCCCTTCATCCAACTGCAAATCTTCCCCCTCACTCATCCACGTGTTCGCACTCAGACGGCAGCACTTAGCACAAAGAGACACCTTCTCTAATAACGCTTTATTCTTCTCTGTCAGCCACCCTCTCTTTAACTCCCCACAGGGGGTAAGCTGGCTCAAAGTCCCCTGCCTGTATACCCTGAGCCCATGTCCTCGGATATTTGTGTCCCCCTTTCACCATTATCACTCCACAAAGATTTTCTTTGTAATCTTGCTCAGCTCTACAGACTCATCCTTTGTAACGGTCTGTATTAATATCCTTTTCTTTCTATAGCACCCTGCAGGGTTTTCAAAACTTTGTGATTTTTCCCCTTTTCTTTTGTGATTTTCTGATGGTTCTATTTTGCACTTGTTTAAGATACTTCAAATCTGATTGACACATCTGTCAAGATCAATTTTTTGACCTACTTTCTGCTCAGCTTCTCAGAGTCATTTTAGCAGTTTCGCTGTGGTTTATTCCTCTCTCCTGGGTTTCTCTGTAATCTAGACTACTGTAGGCGATGAGTGGACCTCTCAGATATGGTTCTCACAGCTCTCATTGGTCCTTGGAAGTGGCTAGGATGTATAAAGGTCTGAAATAAATGCTATGTCCCTTTCTAAGGTTTTAGTCACCCGCGTGTATGATGAGTTCATAGTTCACCTTCCTGTTGTTTTATATATTTTTAAATGTCTACTAATTCAAATGAATAATTAGACTTGAGCCATAAATTTAATATTCTTCATCCTGTAGTATGGTATAGCCATCCAAAATTAGATGTGCAGCTTCTAATTTTGTCTATATGCTTGGAGTACAGGAAGCTGTTTCTCTCTTTCAATCTTTAGAAGAGTATCATTTTCAAATACCTTATATTTTGTGGCTCTCCTGGAGCTTCAGTCCACAACAAGCAAGCCTGGTGGTACAGTGACTAAACACACAACCGTTAACTGCAATATTGGCAGGTCAAACCCACAAGCCACTCTGTGGAAGACAGATGTGGCAGCCATGTCCATAATGACTTAGCCGTGGAAGTCCTATAGGCAGTTCTACTCTGACCTATAGGGTGACTATGAGTCAGAAATCAACTTGACAACCATGGATTTGGTTTGGTTTGAAGCCCATTACTTCCCAATAAAAGCAATTGGAATCTCCAGCATTTATAACTTATGTTTGCAAACCATTTTCATGTCTCTCACCCCTTTTCCTCTCAATGGAGCGTACCTGTTTTCCCCAAGAGTCTGACTTGTACCGACCAGTTATCAATTTCTTGTTTGACGTTCAACTCTCTCCAATTTACTTGTCTTACTGAAAAATCATTGGCTGCACATTCTCATTCTTGTAACTCCAAAGAAATATATGGGGAGAACGCTGTGTCCACTCTGCCTCTGACATTTAATGTTTCCATGGGTAGCTATTGAGAGCTAGGCCCTCTCAGATCTCACAAGAGCCCAGTGGTCTTGCCTGGCATTTCCCAGGGCTGCTTCTCCACCATGCCCGATTCTCTGGAACAGTGATTGCCTCCAGAGTGGGCCTGCTTGGCAAACGAACAAGGACCAATGGAAACCGCTCTCCACCATTATTAGCTCCAAAGAAACCATACTCTCCTTGGTCATTATTGTTGATAGATGCCACCAAATCCATTTGGGCACATATCAAGCCCATGTGACAGAATAAAATTGACGCATAGGATTGAAAAGGCTATAATCTTTACAGAAGCACAATGCCAGTTCTTTGCCCTCAGGGTCATTAGATGGATTTGAATCCCCAACCTTTTGGTTACCAAGCACTGGCTTAACTATTTGTGCCACCAGAGCTCCTTACACTGCCCTTTAAAGCCATAAAAGGGAAAAATACTCACCCATTTGTTTGTCATACTGTGGTGATTTGCATATTGCTGGGATGTTGGAAGCTATGCCACCAGTATTTCAATTACTAGCAGAGTAAGCCATGGTGAGTAGAGCCAATGACATGTATAAACTAAGGTAGACCAGGAGAAAGGACCTGGCTATTCAAAAAAATTGGCCAATGAAAACTTTATGAATAGCAGAAATCTTTAGGATACAGGGTCAAAAGATGAGTCTCTCTGGTTGGAAGACACCCAAAATACCACTGCGGAAGAGCTACCTCCTCAACACCAAGTCACATTTCCCGACATGGGTAGAGAAAGTTAGAGACCACGATCTGCTGTTGTGAAATGACTCAACCAAAGAAGAAACAACTGCAAACACCCATCAAGAATCAGACCATCGACATACACAGTATGAATCTAGGAAGATTAGACATTGTGAAAAATGGCATAGAATGCTTAAGTTCAATATCCTGAGTATTAGTGGATTAAAATGGACTCTCACTGGCCATTTTGAGTCAGGCAATCACATGACCTATTATGCCGGAAATAGCCAATTGAAGAGGAACAGCACTGCATTCATTGTCAAAAGAACCATTTCAAAATATATTCTGAGACATAATGCTGTTGGTGAGAAGATAAAATTCATATATCTACAAATTAGAGGAGTTGACATTGCTATTTGAATTACTACACCAGTAGTTCCTGCCAAAGATGAAGAAGATTACAAATTTGCCAATTATCATATTCTAAAATTATCAAACATGCAATAAAGATGTATTGATAATTACGGATGATTGGAAAGTAAAAGTTGGAAATAAAGATCAGCAGATGGAAAATATGGCCTTAGTGATAGAAAAGAAGCTCGAGATCACATGATAGAATTATTTTTTATTAAATCATTTTATTGGGGGCTCTTGCAGCTCTTATCACAATTCATGCAAACATCCATTGTCATGCACATTTGTACATATGTTGCCATCATCATTTTCAAAGCATTTTCTTTATACTTGAGCCCTTGATATCAGCTTCTCATTTTTCCCTCCCTCCTCCACCCTGTCTCCCTCATGAACCCTTGATAAATGATTATTATTATTTTCATATCTTACATCGTCCTCTGTCTCCCTTCATGCACTTTTCTGTGTTCATCCCCCTGGGGGTGAGTGGGTTATATGTAGATCATTATGATCGATTCCCACTTTCTCCCCCTCCCTTCCCCTTACTCTCCTGGTATATCTATTCTCATTATTGGTCCTGAGGGGGTTTATCTGTCCTGGATTCCCTGTGTTGTGGGCTCTTATCTGTACCCATGTACATGCTCTGGTCTAGTCAGATTTGTAAGGTAGAATTGAGGTCATGATAGTGGTGGGGAGCAAGCATTAAAGAACTAGAGGAAAGGTGTATGTTTCATTGGTGCTATCCTGCACCCTAAATGACTTATCTCTTCTTTGTGACCCTTATGTAAGGGGTATCCAATTGTCTACAGATGGGCTTTGGTCTCCACTCTTCGCCCCCCCACCCCACCCCATTCACAATGATATGATTTTTTTTGTTGTTCTGGGTCTTTGATGCCTGATACCTGATACCATGGACATGTTATGATCACACAGGCTGGTGTACTTCTTCCATGTCAGTTTTGTTGCATCTCAGCTAGATGGCCACTTGTTTATCTTCAAGCCTTTAAGACCCCAGGTGCTATATCTTTTGATAGCCAGACACCATCATCTTTATTCACCACATTTGCTTATGCACCCATTTTGTCTTTAGTGATCGTGTCAGGAAGGTATCACAGAATGCTGGATTATTAGAACAAAGTGTTCTTGCATTGAGGGAGTACTTCAGTCAAGGCCAAATTTCCATCTGCTACCTTAATAATTAACATATAAATATAAGTACATAGATCTATTTCCCTATCATTATATATAAATATATTTACATATGCACATGCCTGTATTTAGACCTATATAAATGTCCTTTGCCTCCTAGTTCTTTCTTCTATTTCCTTTCTTCTTGTCCCACTATCCACATGATAGAGTTTTACAAGGCCAGCAATAGCTTTTCTCAATAATATAAACAGCACCTATCTACAACTTGCCTGTCAGTTTGTCATATTGTGGTGGCTTTCATGTTGCTGTGATACTGAAAGCTTTGTGATTGGTATTTCAAATATCAATGTGGTCGCCCAAAGTGAACAGGTTTCAGCAGAGCTTCCAGACTAAGAGCAGACCATCAAGAGGCCACTGAAAACTGTATGGATAACATTGAAACACTGTCAGCTACTGAAAATGTAAAGAACAACAGCAGAACATTGTATAGTGCCAGAAGATGAATCTATAAAGTTTTGCTGAAGATCATTCAATAACAGTTAAAGCAATATATTGACAGAGAGCTGCCAGAGGTTCAGGCCAGATTCAGAAGAGGACGTGGATCAAGGGACATCACTGCTGATGTAGACGGATCTTGACTGAAAGCAGAGACTACCAGAAAGATTTGTACTTGTGTTTTATTGACTATGTCAAGGCGTGCGACTGTGTGGATCATGGAGCACAGCAAACAATGGGGAGCCTCGAGAAGAACGGGAATAGCAGAACATTTCATTGTGCTCATGCCTAACTTGTACATGGACCAAGAGGGCTTTGTGTGATCAAAAATGATCAAAAATTAGGAAAGACTTCAAAGGTGGCTCAAGAAGACAGAGTTATGCACTATAATAAAATATGTAAATACCTGGAATGAGAAAACCAAAAGAAAAGAAGGTGCTTGCCTTTTCTCAAGCTGAAAGAAATGAAGGGGGAAATCAAGTCTTGTGTTACAATATTGAAGAATTCTGTGGGGAAAACATTGAACAATGCAGGAGTATCAAAGACGCTAGATGTAATGCACAGAGTCAATGTAGAAAAAAGAATTCAACTATTTCAGGAAATAACATACAGTTCAAGCTTCACTGAGGCACTGGAATTCATGAACTACAAATTGAGACGCCCAACAAACAGATGCAATGCCGGATATGCTCACTCAGGTAGGCCAAGACATTTTGAAGAGAGCTTTTTGGCTAACTGGAAGAGGTTAGTTCTCATTCAAAAAAAACCAAAAGAAAATGGTGATCCAACAGAATACAGAAATTATTAAACAAATCATTAATATCACACAATTAAATTTTGTAGAAGATAGCTCAAAATACAGTTGGAGCAATGCATCAACAGGGAAGTGCCATATATTCAAGCCAGTTTCAGAACAGGGCATGGAGATGAATGATGAAAAAGAGAGAGATTTACGTATGCTTCATTGACTCTGCAAAGGCAATTACCTCTGTGGATCACAATAAATCATAGATAATATTTCCAAGAATGGGAATTCCGGACACTTAATTGTGCTCATGATGAACCTGTACATAGAACAAAAGGCAGTCATTCAAACAGGATCAGGGGAAACAGTGTGGGAAAGGCGTGCAACAGGGTCATATCCTTTCACCATACTGTAGTCAATCTTCACATGGAGCAAGTGATGTGAGGCGCTGGACTAGACGGGGACGAACATGGCATCAGGGTCATGAACAACCCGCAATATGCAAGTGCCACAACCTCACTGGCTGAAAGAAGACTTGAAGCCCTTGCTGATGAAAACCAAAGACTTACATATCGATTATAGCTCCACATAAAGACAACAAAAATTCTCACAGCTGGACCAATAAGCAACATCATGATAAATAGAGAAAAGATTCAAATGATCAAGGATTTCATTTTACTTGGATTTACAATCAACACTTGTGGATGCAGCTGCCAAGAAATCATATTATATAGTGCATCAGCAAGATTTGCTGCAAAAGATCTTCTTAAACTATTAAAAAGCAAAGGAGTCACTTTGAGGACGAAGGGATATCTGACTCAACCATGGCATTCTCCCTCGCCTTACGTGCACGTGACAGTTGAAGAATGAATACGGGGACTGAAGAAGAGTTGATGCCTCTGCATTATAATGTTGGGGAAGAACATTGCCTAGAACATAGATCACCAGAAGAATGAACCAAGCTTGAGTAGGGAGTGTATAGCTAGAATGCTCCTTAGAAGCCAAGGTTGCAAGATTGTATCTCAATACTTTAGACATGTTATTAAGAGGGCCTGTGTCTGGAAAAGAACCTGCCTGGTGAGGTCGAGGGTCAAAGAAAAAGAGGAAGACATCAATGCAATACATTGCCTCAGGGGTTGCACCAATGGGCTCCAAGCCAGCGGGCGGTTGTGAGAGAGGCTCGGGGCCGGGCAGCACTGCTTCTGTTGTACACGGGTTGCTATGAGTGGGGCAACCTGAGGGCAGTTAACAACAAGAAAAACACAACTATCAAATGAATAAATTGCCTCTGTCTTTAGATGGGGCCCTAAATTAAAAATTATTAACAGAAGAGTTATTCGTCACGA
>NW_022103920.1:62998304-63000580 GCF_000313985.2 Echinops telfairi
AATATTTTACAAATTAAAATAGATAGTTATAGCTGTAAACATATAAGAGGGGCTCAAAAAATGCGTGAAAAAAATCCCATTACCTCTTGATTACCTTTCCCGTGAACTTTTGAAGCCCCCTTTTATATTCTAACTTCTAGTATTGGAAAATAGGGGAAACACATGTCTGCTTCTCAAAATCTCCTCAATTATATGTTTAAATTTGTAATTTTTTAAGTGAAATCAGAAGGCAAAATAGTCTTTCTAAAAAAGGCACACTGCTAAAAGAAGTCTCAGAAATTCAGCTATTATGATAATATTGCTCATATCATAATAATTTTAATTTCCTTTTTCAAGGTCCCCAAACCCATTCTAGAATAGCTGTCAACCACTGCTCATTTTCACCCAGGAAGACACCCCCATGCATGTATGTAAACTTGCTGAGACTTTAATTTTGCATGTGTGTACCTTCACTTCCTTATTTCACAAGCTCAAGAATTTGTTTTCAGTATCATTTTATTGATTCTTTTCATTTATAATGACATTGAATTTTAAATTCCTGGTGACACTGTGGATAATTATATTGCAAAGATTATAGATTCACACTGGTCCTTCCATCTAGATTGGCAAAGGATTTCTGAATTCCAATTTATCATCAGTTTTAGATGGAGAAAGAACAATAATAACAGACAAAAAATCCTGGTCAATAAAATGGGCATTTTGTCCTGTTTTACAGCTGCTTGTAGCAGAGACACCAGCTGTCTAGCCAGACTGATATGGCAGCTGTTTGGGTTCCATCAAGTGTGATGGTACAAATCCCGAGAAGCTGCTTTTCATGAAGGTTTTTGTTTTTGATGAAAGGTCGAAGGTAAGGATGTGGGCAGGTAAGCAGTGCTGTCCATGTTCCCACAAGGTTTTAATTCCTTCAAGGGCCCAAATTAAACCCTACCTAGATCTTTTAAAATCCTGACAATCCCTTCTGAACCAAGATCTTGAGATGCGTTCCACTGAGATGGGCCTGGAGGTGTCGGGGAGGCCCTGCGAGGGATGCATTTGACCACATTTTCCCCTGTGGAGGCCCAGCTTTGCCTGTCTCTGACCTTCCGGTGACTCTCCTACATCTGCAGAGACACTGGGCTCTAAAGCTAGGCTGGGCCATTGAGTCTCCTTATTTGGAAATGTTATTTCTGGTCCCCCAGGACTCCCTCTCTATCAAGCCCCCAAGCTTCTGGAGCCCTGCCATAATGTCCCATATTACCTGAGAGTTGCACACAATTCTTCTTGGGGATCTTTCAACAACACTTACATGGGGACCTTTCTAGAAAAAGAAACTGCTACAGCTCAAGTGGCTATAAGAGAAACAGTTGTTACGTACATGCGGACACAAAACGAAGACTCAGTAGCCTTCCTCATTTCTCGTATTATGTCACGTTTTGCAGATTACCATGCATGCTGTCACTTAGCAAGCCACTCTGTTTTATCTTGACAGTTACTCCATGATGTCAACAGAGGCAACAAGAATAACTTTAAGAACTGAGGAAACTGAGACTCAGAAATGTTAAATGGCTTGCCAAAGTTAGCTATTATAAACATAGATACAAAAAAATTCAATATTAGCAAATGAAATCCATCAATATATAAATGAATAATATGCCTCAAGTGGTAAGTTTTACTCTTTTGATTTGTGAAAATTATCTCATTTAATCCACCATGTTGATAGTCCAAGGGAGGAAGGCAAGCCCATATTGACTGATGCAGAAAAAGCATTTGATGAAATTCAATATCCATTTTTGATTAAAATCTTTCAGCAAATTAGGAAGAATAGAGAACACCCTCAACCTAAAAAGAATCTCTGCAGAAGTCCCATAGACCATATCATAGCTAATATGAGACTAAATGCTTACCCCCACGAAGAGGGAAAAGGCAAGGCCTTGAGCTTTCACCCCTCATATCACCTTGCAATAAGGAGAGAAAAAGAAAGAGAAAGAGAAGGCATATTTGTGAAAGAAGGAAACAGCATTGCTCCTATTCCCAGATGGTACCATTCTGTAGAATATCCCAGAGATTCTAAAAATAAATATCAGGAAACTAATAACGATGCTAACAAGTGCTGTAGAGCAAAGATGTCACTTTGAGACTACGGTGTACCTGACCCATGGTATTTTCAATTACTTTACATGCAGGGGAGACTCAGATAATACATCAGGAAGACAGCAGAAGAATTGATGCGTAGCATTATGGTATTAATGAAAAGAAGTGAAAGCACTGTGGCATAGACTATGCAGGGGTACCAAAAC
>NW_022103920.1:63000959-63002513 GCF_000313985.2 Echinops telfairi
AGTAATGACAGAGCATGCGCTGTTACGCAAAAACCGTGATAGAGTGAAGCCACGGAAGTCTAAGCGCGAAGTGGCGAGGGTTCACTGTACTGCCTTCTGTCGCACACAGGGCTGCTATGCGTCAGAAGTGACTGAACAGCACCTAAGACCACCGCCAATACACCCCACCCCCCGTCTGTCAATTTGTCACACTGTGGTGGCTCTCGTGTGGCTGTGATCCCGGGAGCTATGTCCCTGGTATTTTCAAATATCATCAGGGTCACCCAAAGTGGACAGGTTTCAATAGAACTTCCAGACTCAGGACAGACTATAAAGAGGCTGTCCACTTCGGAGGAAGAAGTCACTGAATACCTTGGGATTCACAGTGACGCAGTATCAGATACTGAAATCCTCTCAGTGGTCAATGGTGGCCCAACACCGTGAGAGGCAGTGCCAGAGAGGAGCCCGTCAGCTCAGCAGGCGCTCTCCAGAGAGGACCGAGGCAGAGCTGCCTCCTCAAAGCAGGAGCAGCCGCCATGAGGTGGATGGAGCAAAGCCTTTGGGCCCTTCCTTTGCTCCTGGGCCTGACTCCAAATGAGGAAACAGCTGCAAACACTGTTTAATAATGGGAATTTGGGATGTACAAAGGAGGAATCTAGGAAAACTGGAAATTGCTAAACATGACATAGAACACATAAGGAGGGATGTGCCAGGCATTAGTGAGCTGAAATGGAGTGGCGTGGCCTGTTTTGAACCAGACAACATCTGGTTTGCTGTGCCGGGAAAGACCCAACTGAAGAATGGCATGGCCACTCGTCATCAAAAGGACCTTTCAAGACGCATCTGAAGAACAGTGCTGTCTGTGATAGGATGACATCCATCCCAATACAAAGAAACCCCGTCCATACAACTACTATTCAAATTTCTGCACCAGTCACGGAAGCAAAATTCTGTCATGTGAGCTCTGGCTTCATTTCTCCAGCAAAGGAAGGCCCCAAAGGCCTTAGTCCCTCCGGCTTTACTCCGTCCCCATCATTGCGGCTGCTCCTGCTTCGCAAAGGCAGCTCTCCCATGGTCGTCTTTGGAGCCTGCTGACCTGAGGGGTTCCTCTTCTGGCACTGCCTCTCAGAATGTTCTGGTTCCACTCCTGAGAGTTACAGTCTCTGACTGTGTCCCATGCTAATCACAAGGTTGTCGGGGGCCAATTCCTCAGATGTGGACTGCCTCTCGCCACTTCTTTATAGTCTGTTCTGAGTCCAGAAGCTCTGTTAAAACTGGTTCATTTGAGTGGCCCTGATGTTGATTTGAAAATACCAGTGACATCGCTTCCAGGATCACAGCATCACACGCGCCATCAGAGTACAGCAAACTGCCATCTCCAGGCTGCTCAGAGAAGTGTTCGAAACCTCTCTGAGATCTGCCAATCATGTACTGTTCCTGTGGTAACCCTTAGCCTAAGGGTGCTTAGCTCTGGCTCTGTATTAGTCTAGGTACTTTGGAGAAACAAATCCACAGCAACTCATATATAAGAGAGAATTTTATGTAAAGAAAAGGTGCATCACAAAAACATCCCAA
>NW_022103920.1:63003571-63005000 GCF_000313985.2 Echinops telfairi
GGCTCCATGAGTCCGCAATGACTTCCCCAGGCATGCCTGGAGGCCAGGAAGTCTCTTCCCTGAAGGCACTTAGCTTTTACACTTGTTGGGTCAGGAAGTCCACCGCATTGACTCATGCCAGTATCTGACTGCTGTTCCTGGCATTCCTTTGCCACCTCTGTTGTCACGGGTCTCTGTCTCCTAGGTTGAGGAGATTCAGGGAATTTGGGGTCCAAAGAACATGCTCAATTCCTGGCTCTTCTTTTTTGATGGTAGTAAGATTTCTGCTTCTGAGATGGCTCATTTTAAGCTTAGGTTTTAGCAGGATTGAAAAACTGACCAATCCCCATATTAGGGTTCCATACATCTGTTTGCATGGTCCCACCCATCAAGGGCACCTTGCCTCTCTTATTGACATTGTTAGCTATCCAATCCCCTTGGTGGGCCTGAAGCACCTCCCATTTGAATAGTCCTCCCCAATATTTGGTGGATGTTAAATAGTTAGAAGGGCCACATTAAGTAATTCATGATAAATAAATTAAGATATTGGCAGTTTAAACATCAAGTGGTAAAAATGCAGTCTTTCTTGATAATGTTTACTAATGCATCTGAAATTTTAAAGAAAGTTTATCCTATTTTTAAAATAATTTTTATCATTGGTAATAATTCTTTTAAAACATCACTATCTTGCAGATGTACATCTGGTTTTAATGAAAGCATCAGGGTTCAAGTTTGAATTATGGTTTAAAATAGAGTGACATATTAAATCAACATTTTGTAGAGATGATGTATCTAACAGATTTAGATTTTACACTGCTTTATGGATTTTTCACCCAAACATTGCTTGCTTGCTTCCTTATCTATCTATACATTTATTGTGTAGGGAGATTCGATCATGCCGCATACATTGTATAAATCAAAGTAGTCAATTAGATGCAATGGATTGCAAAGAAGCAAGATTCAAAAATTGCTCAAAAGTCTTGCTGGATTCATGCTTCAATATACTAAAATAATGGATGAAGATACTGCTCTTTCGTCTCCAATTGACAAACCCAAATCTTCTGTATTCTGCTGAAGAGCCAAGGCTAGAAAAGGCAGAGAAGAGAGAGTCCTGAGAGTGACTCTCCCCCTGCTACTATCAATGAGAGAGAGGAGGGACATCAAGGAGAAAGATATGCACATTTGGGGTGATGGTTCTTTCTGGGAAGTGGCAGTTACAGGTCATTTGCAGGTTGAAATCATCAAAAGGGGAAGCAGTTCTTTCCAGAACAATGATGGGTCTTCTAGTGTGTGTGGCAAGGCAAGAAGCAAGAGCCTAGGAAAGATGCCTAGTTTGAAAAGTGTGGTTTTCTACTCAATGTGATTGAATGGCAGAATTGGATGTGAATGGATATATTGGAAAACAGTGGCTTCCTAAGACAATACCAAGTGGTAAGAAAATGTCATCGGC
>NW_022103920.1:63006018-63007892 GCF_000313985.2 Echinops telfairi
AGAAAGTCTGGTGAAACCAGTGGTGGTGGAAACATCTCAGCGCTGGCATGGGTCTCCATGTGCCTCCTCCAGTTCCAGGGCTCTGGCTGCATCAATGTAGCTCCATGTAGCTTGTCAGCAGGAAGCAGAGAGAGTCTCCCACCTCCAGGGAGGAATACAGGAATTCTCAGAATCCTCAGGGGAAGGCCCTGCCCACACAGAGGCCTCATTGGCTATGGCCTGATTGACAGGCTAAACTCCACCCCTTCATAAATTGACAGTAGATTATGTAACTGTCATAGCCTGGAATCCGTGGAGGTATAAAACTATTTTTAAGGGACAACACAAGAAAAGTATTTTGTTTTATTATTTATTATTAATTGAAAGTTAATACAGATATCATACCATTCCATAGTTTAATCACATCAAGCAGTATTGTACAATCACTACCATCACCAGTTTCCAAGGATTCTTTTTCTTCCTGGATTCCTTGACAGCATCTCCCTTTTACCCTCCCCCTTCTCCCACCACCACTATACTCCCCCTCACCCCAAAACCCTTATTCTACTTGCTGTCCCTATAGGTTCATCAACCTTGGGTTTCATATACTGAAAAACAGAAAAACATAACACAACTTCCAGAGGATGACCCCAATGACATAATATTTCTGGAATAAGCCCTAATATAAACTAATAAAACAAAGATACAGAAAATGTTAAAAACCAGATCAGGTCCAGGTTAAATGAGAACTTAACTTGTGTGGTCAGCACTCTTCATTGCGTGTGACAATGAAAATGCATTGTGTGTGACAATTTTTACAACTCGTAAGACGGTGTTTTCTTTCTTTGCTGCTTTTCACCACCGACGGGATGTGCGCGCTGTCGGGGACAAGGCTGTCAGCAGCGCACCGGAGTTCTCATCGTGCTGTGAGTGAGTGAGCCAGTTAAAGAAAAGTTGGCGACATTCGTGGTGGCCATGAACTTGTTTTGTGACACCTCCCTGCCCGCCCCCCACACACACACACAACGGTGGAGACACAAGAGGGGCAGCACAAGGACTGCTCCTGCTCTCTGTGATTCCCCTTTTCTGTGCCGCCTGTCCTTTGGCTGTGATGCACTTCAGGAAGTTCTTCTCACCCACACTCAGGACTGAATTCTGGACAAGGTGGCGACAAAGCTGGAGGTGCTGAGCCTTTTTCCACGAGCTGTGCCGTCATCTAGAGGAACATGCAGCTGAGCAGACACTTGTGAAATCAGACAAATATGGAATGAGAGTCGAGAGAAGAGCTAGGGTCAAGAAAGGATGGTGAGGATAAAGAGCAGGCCAGTGATGCTGGCCTCCGACTGCGGGAAGAACATCAATGGCTATGTTGAGTGCGTTGAGTGCCTCCAGAGTAGATCAAGAGCCGTCAAGGTAAGAGCAGCCATGTTTGGGGATGTTTAAGCAGAGTCACCGATCCCTGTCTGATGTGGCAGAGGTAGCAGAGGAACCACGTGGAGACAAAGGAGAGAAACTGCACCAAGACCATGAGACGGCGGGGCACAGTTTCAGATTGCCCTCCTGGCCCATGGAACAAGGCAGAGGCCAAGGAATCGTGTGGCTGAGAGGTTGTGGTCTAAAGACAGACTCCTTAATTGTTTTGATCCTGACTTGCCGTAACCTGTCAATGTCCCTGACAAAGTCCGTGAGTTCTCTGTGGCCACTGCAACAGGCTATCTAACCTAGCAGAGAAGTAGAGGGTTGTGGGAGGAATGATTGGTGTCACAATAGGCTAAAAGGATAGGGGGAGGTATACCCAACCTCCGCCATGTGGCAATTGACCTCAAGCTGAAGTGGAGTTGGCTTCTCCTTCTCCCTTGGGTAGCCAGAGGAAGTCAGCCTGCTCCCACCAAATG
>NW_022103920.1:63008750-63049799 GCF_000313985.2 Echinops telfairi
TAACTTCCCTAATAACTCTCATGATCATGAGTATCTCTTGTGTGGTCAGCACTCTTCATTGTGTGTGTCAATGAAAATGCATTGTGTGTGACAATTTTTACAACTCGTAAGACAATGTTTTCTTTGTGGCCACTACAACCATGACTTAGCGCACCAGTGCAGAACTAGAGAGGGACGGTTGATGCCAGAATTGGTGGTGGTTAGAGGCTAGAGGCAATCTGACATGGAACTTGCCCTTGGCCTAATGTTGAGTTTGCTTTTCCTTCTGCTTATGAAGTCAGAGTAGATCAGACAATGCCCCGATGCCATTCGTAAGCCCTTCCAACCACCCCCACTTCCACTCATTCCCCCAACACAGAACTTCTGCCTTGTGCCTAGGAAAAAAGAGTACAGGGTGACTGGCTTTGGTGATGAAGGAGTCCAGTAGCAATGACTTGTAACGTCCTGACCATGCTACTTGTCTTACCTTTCATTGGCTTCACCCATTGGGCCTGTTTTGCCTGGAACACCATTCTCATCCATCTTACTAACTCCTACTTTAAAATTTTTCAACTCACAAACCCTGACTCAGCTTACAGATGTTATGAAAATTGTGCTCAGAGAACTAGGTAACTTAGCAGAAAAGAGAAGATGCAGAAACTGATACTGTAGTGATTGGACAGTTTATGGAAATTACAATTGATCCCGGTTAAAAAGCAGGCATTTTCCACACCAGCATGAGATTTCTATCCCAGAAATACGTTATTGTAATGTAAGTGGGCCACATAGCTCATACTGTTATAATGAGTTTACACAAGACGCACTGAGTTTACAAATATATATATATATATATATATATAAGCTTTGCACTATCAATGCCAAATATAAATATAGTGATTCTCTGTGTCCCTCAATATTTAACCTTGTGCAAGAGTTTCTACTGGCTTTTTGCCTCTGTCTTCTTTTTAATAAAGACAAAACGAACTTTTAGGACTATTTGGGCTCCCAAATCTTGAATTTTCTTTTTATTTTCTGTGAAACCATCAAACGGGCATTATGCATATTTCTATAGATAGAAAATCAAGACTCAGGAAAAAAGACTTCCCTTCGGGCAAAGCAAACAGAAACTACCCTGCCTAGTCTGGCACATACTCACATACACTATCCATCCTGAGTGAGAACAATTACATTTTTAAACCATAAAGATAATTTCATTGTAACGATTTTCCCTGCACAAAAACTGTTTTTCCTCTCTTCTGTAATGAAAATAAGTTTAAATCAAGTCTCAGTCTAAAGTGTTTGAGGTGGTGGGGAGCCACCCAGGACTATTGACTGAAAATGAACAACTATAAGAGTTTGGATTGACTGTTTTTAAAAAAGCAAAACAAGAAATCAAAGATGTGTTTATATGAACATTGATGTGAAGTGGATCATTAAAAAGACTGAAGAAAAATGATGAATATGCATATAAGGATGCATGCTATAGTACTTCTGGGTTAGAATATGTCACAGTTCATTTTAGAAACACATGAGTTGTACATGTTACTCACTTTAAGCATTAAATCTAATTTAAAAGACTCATAATGAACAACAATAATCCCCTGCTCCACTCTTTGCCTAATAAACACCTTCAAATGTGGGGGCTGTACTGATAGCTACTGCTTTAACTTCTTTAGTGTAGATACTGAGTGCTCAGATCATTTCTCTTTAGAGGCAGTGTTGGGCACACACGCTCCTTTTTCTCAGCTCTCACAAAGGCCCATCCCCTTAAAAATGTAATTGTTGGAATGAAGCGGAGAGACGGGGGGATATAAATTCTAAGGAGAGACAGGGGACATAGATGCCAACTGACCCACGTGTTCTGTGTGCTTTAAATGTCTCTAAACCAGTGGTTCTCAACCTTCCTCATGCCACAACCCTTTCATACAGTTCCTCATGTGGTGAAGCCCCAACCATAAAATGATTTTTGTTGCTACTTCATAACTGTAATTTTGCTACTGTTATGAATCGGGTGACCCCTGTGAAAGGGTCGTTCAACCCCCAAAGGGTCCGTGATCCACAGGTTGAGAACCACTGCTAAACCAAAGTTTAAGATATAATACCATTTTTTTTCAAAAATGGGGGAAATCCCTAAAATATATTCAATTAGATCCAGTGAAAATAAAGTCTTGGGTTAACACAACAAGTTAAAAGGTAAAAATAAAAAGCATTTATCAAGGTGCCATGACCTCATCTTATTGTTGAGTTCAGCTTTTCCATTCAAAATCCCTATTTTCTGTTTATAACTTACTCCAAAGTGTTCCTTTTGACCTTCAATCTGATATTTCTCTTGCCTCGTCTCAATCCAAAGGCGAATTTATTTGCAATTTGAACTAAATCTCTTCAGTTATTTCAGTTACTTGAGTCTGAAGAAAAAACCCGCTTTATGCTTTCAAAAATCGTTCAGATTTTTTCCCATGTTCAAATAGCTTAAAAATGACTTTATTTTGAAGCTGTAGGATTGGCCTGGCTGAGCTGAAGGCCCAATTTGAAAGGAGTTGGTTAAGAAATTTGGATTGAAGAGCCAGAAAAGATGAAGCCCCATAGCAGTAATTATCGCGATGAAAACACCCTCTCCTCACCAGGTGAATGTGAGTAACCCAAAGAAAAGTCCAAGCCTACTCAAAAAATCAACTTACAGCACATTTTTGACTTTGAAAGATGGGACATATATATAAGAAAACTAAAACGGTTTCAACCCGCAAACTTCAGAGAACATTCTTACAGATGACGGGCAGCTACGGTAACTTTTGCTAGAACTAAGGAAATAGGCAAGTTCTGTGACTGGCGTCCTCTGTTCTTCAGCTCAGGTTTTCTTCCAGTTTTCTTTGAATGCTTCTTGGTTGAATCTCTCATCGGCTTCATCATCCTCTTCACAAAATGGGTGGCGATCTGATATGTGAGCCTGCTGAAAAAAATGAACCCTGCCATTTGCTCTCTTCAAGGGCACTCAGTTCAATACCTCTATTTCCCTTCTAATCCTCAGCAGACAGCCTCACTTTTCTTCCGTGGAGCAACAGGAGGGTTTGAACCACATACCTTGCAGTCAGCCACCCACCACTTCACAAACATTGTGAAAAGCACGAAAATCCAGTTCCTGGGCGAATAGTATGGATCTTGAAATGGCTGAAACAGACACGCCCTTGGGAAATCCCCTGGATAGGAGCGAGACTGATGCATACTAGAACAGAATAAGTATAACAGAAGTTGTTTTCAGTAGGACAAAGGACAACAATCTGAATCTATTATGTAAAGAAAAGGAGAGATGCACCGAGGCAGCAGCTAGAGAAAGGCAGAGCTCACTGCCACGGAGTCGATGCCAGTTTACAGTGACCCTGGAGGACAGGGTAGAACTGCCCCTGTGGGTTTCGGAGATTGAGATTCTCCCAGAACTGAAAGCCCCATCTTCCTAGGGAGGAGCGACCAGTGGTTTCAAACTGCTAAACTTGCACATAGCAGCCCAACGTCTACCCACCAGAGCTGCTGGAGAAAGGTATAAAGACATAAATTGCTACATACCCAAAATGGAAAATTTAAATACTCCACATAATTGGTATCAACTCCCCAAGACCACCTTGCCCACTTCACCCCCCGTCCACCCAGCTAAGCACACAATCTACATAAATGAGTGTGTTGATTCTACAGGTACTTTCAGAGGCAGTCCTCCAGTTGTCCATGTGTCCCCGCAACCTGATTGTCCACATCGTCGGTCTCCTCAATCCAGAAATTCTGGAATTCTCAAGAAAGAGCCTGACTAAACTATCCTCCATGGTGATTATAGTAAAAAACCTGTCGAGTCCTATAGTGGAAATACATTCTTTTTACTCCACATTTCCAGAAAACTTTATGATTGCCTCTTGTAGAACAACTACTGCTTTCCCTGGAATTATACATCCTTTCGTTCTTTCAAATTTACACATTTAAAAAATTGCCGCTTTTTTTTAACGGAGATGGCGCCCGCAGGCGAAGGAAGCTCCTGCCCGTCCCCAAACGGAAGGCAAAGCTAGGCTTTAAACGCCTAGAAGGCCGTGCTGAAAGGCGTCCACAGCCACACACAAAAAAGAAGATCCGACGTCACCCACCTTCCGGCGGCCCAAGACCCTGAGAACTCAGAAGGCAGCCAAGCCCGTCGGAAGAGCGGCCCCGGAGAACGATGCCATCATCACGTTCCCCTGGACCAGAGTCTACCATCGGGATCAGAGAGAACAACACACGGGTGTTCACTGGATGTCAAAGCCAACAAACACCAGATCAAAGAGGCTGTGAAGAAGCTCTATGACATTGACGGAGCCAAGGTCAACACCTTGCTCAGGCCTGACGGTGACGGCTCCTGACTATGACGCTTTGGATGTCGCCAACAAAATTGGAATCGTCTAAACGGAGCCCAGCTGGCTAATGCTAAATATAAACGTTTTCAATATTTAAAAAAATTACCAATAATCTTGCAGTCGAGATTATTTACCATAAAGTTTGTCTTTCCTCAAAAATACGTGCTTAAATTGATAGTGAATTTTGTACTGATTCGTTAATTCAACAATTATATTTTGAGCACCTCTTGTGTGCTAGACTTCATTTTAAGTACTTGGGGAATGTAAAAGCTTGTATGGTTTTTACCAAATGCATTTGCAGTCTGGTGGCACAGGCAAAAATAAGCAAGCTAACAAATGATCTAAATAACTGTGAGTCAGGGCACATAACATCTTAGAGTCGAGAAACGCACTGCAGTGTCTGTGCCTTCCTTCTCTACTTCATATTACCTGGCCTTGAAGAAGAAGCACAACTCTTTTTCTGTCCCTCATCCACGCGGAGAAATAATTACCCTAAGGCTGAATTTTATGAGTTGAATCATAGGATGACTTCTATCATCTCAACACACACACACACACACACACACACAATTTAGGTAGTCTTGGTGAACTAAACTGAATTTTTAAAATCAATTTATGTAATAGGCTATTTCATCCAATCCAATTGTACCTACTGAGATTAAAAACACAAGGCTATTTCAAACCAAAACATGTGCTAAATTATTTAATTGAAGTTCAAGTAAATGTCAAATATTCTTGAGCAGTATGGTTACAGCCATACCTCAGCATTTCAAGACATGTATCGCATGAGATTCGACTTTGTTAAACACTAAGCAAATCAAACTGGCTAAAGAATATTGCTGCTAAATTCGGATTTTAAAACTATTGACGTCTTCATTTTTGTACACACACATGCACATTAGTAACTTTTTAAGAATTTCCAAAGATGTCGTTCTAGTGAAGCGAGGTTTGGAACTGAGACGCAGTGAACACATTACAGTGCACGATGGTGATGGAGAGCCCACACAGATGGTACTGGTTTTCATTTCCTGTGAAGCTGAATCAACATGTTGTGGCTAATGTCTATGTAATTTAATGTATTGAATCAAATGTACCACTGCTCTTCTACGTGGGGATAAAAGGTCTCGCTTGACTGTGGTCTCCTTGTGCTCTGAAACCACAATAGGCATATTTAACAATCCGTAGTTATTAAAAGTCAACTTAAGAAACTTGTTCCTGTTTCTTAAAAAAAAAAAAGTTATTTTAACCCTTTGATTAACCCACCTGTAGTTTTTATGTCACAATAGAAGAAAAATAACCAGCTGTCCAATTTTCACTCTTATGCGTATGAGTTTTGCAAATGCAGTCCCGTTTTTGTGTCCCTGTCTTAAGATGTCCACAAAGTGACTGGAACAGGCTAAGCCGTCGGGGCCGAATGAGATGTTCTCCCATAGAATCCACGGCAGAGTAGCTGAGAGGGGCCCTCCTGCCTGAGCCTGTCTGCAGCCTCAAGTTGGCCACCTCCTTGGGCTCTGCTCATCTGATGCCCCAACTGCAGCACCTTAGGTCGGACCTAACTTTGCACCAATCTCCTCACCTACTTTAAAACCCCAAACAAAGCCACTGTCGTAGCGTGAATGCCAACTGATAGCACCATCTACTTTAGAAGCCACATTATGTTCAGCCTGATAACTTTAAAAGCTTTTGTATGGGAGTCAGATGAGATACCGTATGCAAAACTATTCATAAAGTTATAAACTGTGTTACAAATGTATAGTATGCTTTTGAAGGTATTTATTTTTTCAGCAGTACAGTGAATTCTACTGCAAAATTACCTGGACCCCCAAAACATCAAAACTGCCATTCCCCTGAATTGATTTGTCAGCAATTCAGTTATTGGCTATACAATTTTACAATAATGGCTGACTGGGATATAGGCACACCAGCCTATGTGATGCAAGGATTGGAAATAATATAATCCAAAGACAAAGGAGGGAATGGTATCAGAGCTTGAATGTGAACACCTGGTTTGTGGAAGGTTATAAAGGACAATGGAAGCCCCAATGTATTGGCAGGGTCCCCACATGGATTCAGTGAGCTTCTAGTGATCTCCTCCAATCATAGTTGAAGGATATGAATCGCCCTGCTAACAGACAGAGGGCATTGCAGTCAATCATGGCAGACAGAGTTAGGTCAAAATATGTATCTTATCATTTGATCTCCCTTTTGACCCATTTTAAAGCTGCTACTGTTTTTAAAAAAAGGTGAGGAGGGGGGAGGGAAATATACGTGGGTTCAGACTCTGGTGAATCCCCACTGACCATGGACCAGGGATGTGAATCGAATAGCCTTGCTATCGTGCAAAATGCATTGGAAAGTGGGTTGTTGCATAGACAGGCTAAAATTTAGCACCCTATCATGGGATCTCCCTTACCCAAATTTAACCCACTTAAATTTGTTCGAGTTTTTAATATTTCTTTTCAATTAAGGTTTTTTATCTGTTTTACTTTGTTATTGTTCTTAGGTTTTTTGTAAAATGTTTTTCTGTATGTGAAATCCAGGATAGGTAAATCAATAGAGACAGTAACTGGATTAATAGCTCCTTAGGGGTATGGCAGGTGGGGAGGGAAATGGAAAGCTAATAACGCTGAATACAAGAATGAAGAAAATGTCTTAAAATTGATTGAGGTGATGTTTGTACAACTCAACTTCATGTGATTGAACTATTGAATTGTATGACAGATGAACTTTGTGCCAAGAAAACTTTTAAAATAAATAAAGAAAAAGAGTTATGCAATCATAAAAAATATGATAAGATAGCATGGTGGTGGAAAATGATTTTTTATCTATAGATTTGTGTGCTGACCATGTTCCCACTGCTCTAATCACACTCACTAAGTTTTGTTCACCAGCTTTGTGTAATAAGGAGCTCTGGTGGCATCGTGGGCTACCAAGTCGGTAGCACAAGGTCAGCAATTCAAACCCACTTGGGGCTTCACAGAAGAAAGATGGTGCTGTCTGCTCCCGTCAAGAGTTACAGTCTCAGAAACCCACAAGGGCAGTCCCACTCTGTCCTACAGTGCTGCTCCGAGTAGGAATAAGAAGTGCCTCTGTGGCAGTGGGTGGGTAGGCAGCTTTGGGTAAAGAACTGAGATTCACCAACCTTGAGAGCAGCGAGTCCAGGAGGAGAAGGGGAAGCTGGGGGAGATAGGGGGAACCGATCACAATGATCTACATATAACCCCCACACTGGGGAACGGACAATAGAAAAGTGGGTGAAAGGAGACATCGGTCGGTATAAGACGTGAAAAAATAATAACAATTTATAAATTATCAAAGGTTCGTGAGGGAGGGTGGGAGAGTGTGAAGAAAGGGAGGGAAATGAGGAGCTGATACCAAGGGCTCAATTAGAAAGAAAATGTTTTGAAAATGATGATGGCAACAAATGTACAAATGTGCTTGACACAATGGATGGATGGATGGATGGATGGATTGTGATAAGAGCTGGACAAGCCCCAATAAAATAATTTTTTTAAAAAAGAACGGAGACTGTATTCAGAGACCGGATCCAGCTCATTCTCTATTTGTTGTCATTTACTGAGTTTGTATTACATGCATGATACCAGGCCAAATGCTTTCTATGGATTCTTTCTATTAATTCTGACTACAGTACTATGATGTAGGCAATATTATTTCACAGAGAAGGATGTTGGAGATATAAGCTATAAACAACAACTTGCTCATGTCCCTCTTAAATAAATAATGAACCAAATCCCAGAAATGAGACAATTAGCCAAATTTTCCATGAGACTGAATTTCAGAGATTCTATCAATTTATCCGTAAGTACACAGTGCTATTTGTCAAACCATATGTTCTGATCTCAGAAAAATGTGGTCACTGTAAGGTTATGGTAAACCAAGGCTATAAACTTGCTGTGCTTTCACAAGCAGTTTCTTTCTTCGTGAGACCTCCAACTGCAGATATTGCGGGACAGCATCCTGTGAAGACCTAGTTCATATGAACGAGGCAAGTCAACATCATTCTATTCCCCCCAAATCATGGACAAAATGTTCACAGAAAACATGACAGATAGGCACAAGGAAATATGCTGAGTAAAATATTTTGAAAGATCTTTTAACGCCATGGCTAAACTGGAAAGAAGAGCAGGGTTTCCTTTAGAAGTTAAGCACAAGACCCCACGGAGTAAACAAGTGACTTCCCCCCTGGTGTACCCTGAGGGCACTTACCATGTGTGGGCTTCCCCACCCGGGCTGAGGAGTCCTGTCCCGCTCACGGTAGTCCTCCTGGGCTGGGACAGCAAGAGCTTCTACCAGGCTGATCACTTCCTCTGGACACAGTCTCATCTAGGACTTTAGGAAGAGCTGCACCGACAAAGCAGGGTCCGTCTGATAGAGGACTTGCCATTCTTGCAGAGGGCCATCGGATAATTGTCATCAAGAAACTGTCACTGCAACCAGACAGGAACTCTACAAACTGATGTCTGCTTCATCAGCCAGCTGCAGGCTGGCGCTGTGGGCAACAATATGTCTGTGGGGCTGAGGGGACAGGACATAATCCTGGTGCCCAAGAAGCAGGGCACACAAACCAAGATGCAGATGTCTGGTGCCTGAAAGCTCAGAGGCCACGCAAGGTCACCTGGCTCCATGAGGCTCCATGACTTGCTTCCCTTCAGCCTTTGCACATGTAGGGTAATTTTGTGGTACATGTTAAATATCCTTTCAATGTTCTTTATGCCTGCACATTTTAAAAAGGAGAGAAAAGTTTGATTGAATTAGAAACCCCTTTGCATTGCCATAAAATAACAAAACCAAAAGAATCACTATAATTGTCAATGATGAAAATGAATAGCTATCAGATTCTTTAAAGAATATTGCTCTTGATTTAACCATGGGGTGAGGGAAATGCTCTAAAATTGATGCGGGTGTGCTTGCTTGTACAATACTCCTTGATATGATTGAATGATTGAACTATTGAATTATGTATGTAAATTCTTGACAATAAAACTGTTGGAAAAAAGATATTTATTGCTGCAAAATATGGTTGAAAAGTTTGTATCACTAAGTTTCATGAAAAAAGTTTCTCATTGGTGATCAATATAAAGAATTTAAAGCGGTTATACTTTAAAATTGACTGTAGTTGTATAGTATATGACTATAGTCATTTCAGACAAAAGGAAAATTTGATTAAATCATTTTAAAATATTTTATTTTGACATTTTCTATTTAATTGGATATTTAATATGGAATTTAATGTTTAGCTACTTTCTAAGTTTTTGTTTTATTTTATTTAAAATTATTTCTATTAACTACAATTAATATTTATGCTAACTGCATTTTAAACATTCCAGAAGCCTTCCAGTTTTCTGAATATTGTATAAATACTATTTTCTATGTGTGCTATAGCAGGGGAAATTATAAAGCACTGCTATAAGCATAAAAATAATTAAATCAGTAGTAAAGAGAAATCTTTAAGACAAATAAAGCATCAAAGCCAAATTACTTTAGAGGAAATACTTATAGATGCACAAGAAATAAATAATACCAATCTCATGTAAAATTTTTTAGGGAATAGAGAAAAATGTAAATGCTCACCCCAAATATTTTATAAGCTTAATATGAACCTCCTACCAAAAAAGGAGTGATCCTAGAAAAAAATTATAGGTCAATGTCACTCATGAGCACAGATGAAAAATATTCTAGACAAATATCAAAGCCATACATACATATTTTTAATCATGTAAAATTAGCAGTTTGGATCTATCCCATGAATATAAAGCTGGTTTGACATGAGAAAAATTATTAAGAAAAATCTATCCTAAAATTAACATATCCACAGCATAATCATTCCAATAATTGCAAAAATATACATTAGCTAAAATCCAATATATATTCATGCTTGGAGTAAACCATTCCTATCAATCTAAAATAGAATGTGACTTCTTCTATCTGAAAAAATATGCACACAAAATACCTACAGCAATATCAGACTCATGGTAAAATGATATGAAGCAGTCTTTTAATATCAGGAACAAGAGAGAGTGCTACTATCACCATATTTATTCTCCAGTTTGCTTGAAATCCAGGTGCGCACCATGAGACTAAAAGAAGAAATAGAAAGTAAAAGAATGAGTCCAAAAGAAGTGAATGTCATTATTAGCAAATGTTTAGACAATTCCAAAGCTATACAAATGATTAGAATAAATAAATAAATGTAGATGGTTGCTATCTATGGCAGTAAAATAAGTCAACTGCATTTCTATACAATCATAAGAGAAATTACTTAATTAAATTATAGGTGACTATGTGTATTAAATGTGGGTATATCACCAGTACCAATTGCTGCCAAGTTGAATGTGACTCATGGCAACCCCAAGTGTGTCAAAGTTAAACTGTGCTTCCCAGGATGTTCACATCTGGATGGATTTGAACTTCCAAACTCTCCTTTATCATCTGAGTGCATTAGCTGTTCACACAGCCCAGGAACTCTGCAGATATATACAATAGGGCATACTGTGCATGTGCTCACCTGCAGTGTGTGCTTGCCTGCACCATGTGTGAGTGAGTACATGAATGCATGTGTGCATGTGTGCATGTGTGCATGTGTGAGAGGGAACACATGCATGCATGTGTGTGTCTGTGTGTGTTCTGATCTAAAAAAAATGTGTTGCTTAATTACCTCGGCCTCAGGTTTCCTTAGGGGAAGGCAAGTATAAGAGAATCAAAGTTATTTTGTGTTGTTTAATATATGCCTGTGTATCTATTCAGAAGCTGACCAAATTAATAGTATATATGTACATACACATTTTTAAAATAATAGCAACAGCAGAGGGTAGACTAGAGCCACAATAATTGTGGTGAAAAAATTATATGACTTAAACCAAAGACATTAAAGAAGACATAAATAAACACAGAACCAGACCCTGCGCCTGTAAAGGCAATCTCAGTATCACAAAGATGACAGTTCACAGCATTCACTTACAGATTTCACATAATATCAATGAAAATTTCAGTAGAGTTTTCATGAAATTTGGAATAGCTTGTTCCAAAATATATGTGGAAGCCCAAAGAGCCAATGTCAAGATATTTCTAAAGGAGAAATGTGCTGGAGTGGACTTGTTCTGCCAGGTAATAACACTTATTGTAAAGCTTTAGAACTCGTTGTTGTTGTTGTTGTTGTTGTTGTTGTTAGGGGCCTTAAAACCGATTCTGATTCATAGTGGCCCTGTGTACAAGAGAACAAAACACTGCTCAGTCCTGTGCCCTCCTCACAATTGTTATGTTCAAGCCCATCAGTAAGGCCATGTGGTGGGTATATAATTTTGTGTAAACTTGAAGACATAAAAGTGAGGGGTGGAGTCTAGCCTGTCAATCTGGTCACAGCTTGATGGTACCTCCTTGTGGGTGAGGCCTTCTCATAAGGAGGGTCCTGGGAACCTCCCCCTTTCTCTGATTTCACCTCCCTGCTGACGAGCCAAGTACCCACCGGCCCATGATGTTCCTGCATCCTGCATCGTTGCAGGTGGCTTCATGAGTCTGAAGAGGGACTTATGGACCAGTGCTAGACTTAAGGACTTGAGTTGGATGGGGCTGGAAAGTTTTAATGATGCACAATTACTTCTTGATATAAAGCTCCTTCTTACACATATATGAGTGTCTCTGGCCACTATGTCACTCCATCTTCCCCTTGTTCGATGACCCGCTACGTTACCAAGCATGATATCCTCCAGATATAGATCTCTCCTGATAACATGTCTCAAGCATGTGAGGCAAGCCTCATCATCCTTGCTTCTATGGAATTTACTGCCATTAAGACCTGGTGGCATAGTGGTTAAGTGTTGGGCTGCTAACTGCAAGGTCAGCAGTTCAAAAACACCAGCTTCTCCAAAGATTAGGCGTTCTATCCCATGAAGAGTTACAGAAACCAACAGAGGCAGTTCTACTCTGCCCTATAGGGTCTCTATAAGTTATCATCTACTGGATGGCAGTGAGCACTTTCACATGCATGTGAGACAATCGAAAACACCATGGCTTGGGTCATGTGCACCTTGATCCTCAAAATAAACTTCTCGCTTTTTAACACATTGAGCAGGTTTTGTGCAGCAGATTTTCTGAACCATCTTGTGGCTGCTGCTCCCATGAGCATTGATTTGTGGATCCAAGCAAGATTAAATATTTGGCAAGTTCAATGTTTTCTCCATCTATCATGATTGGTCAAGTTGTGAGGGTTTGTGTTTTCTTCACGTTGAATTGTATGTAATCCAGACTGAAGGTTATAATCCTTGATCTTTATTAGCAAGTGCTTCAACCCCTCCTCACTTTCAGCAAGCAAGGATGTCATCTGTGTATCAAAGGTTGTTAAGAGTACTGCAATATGCTGTTGACACACAAACTAATCAGCAGACGTTCAGAAATAAACCCATGCATAAATAATGCATGATACACTGATATATGACAGAGTCGGCACTACAGATAACTGATAAAGGAGATTCCCCTATATTCAGCTGGAGTAATAGTTAGAACAATAGCTATCAAAATGGAAATATATTTACTTTTTTAAATCTTCAAAGTCTATTTCAGGTAGATCAAATTCTTAAGTATACAGAATATCTTTCTTTGTAAGATTCAAAAGCTCAAACGATAGAGAATGGGAATTATTGAAAAGCAATATGAAAAGCAATATGTAATGTTTCTTTACGTTATGATTCAGGCTGTGATCCCTGGGATTTTTTTAAGTTTTTCATACGTAAGACAAAAAGAAGCTACGATAAATTCAGCTACATTAAAATTAAGAATCTTGTTCATTAAAGAAAATGAAAACACAAGCAAAATAAATGTAAAGCATGGAACCAACAAAGGAGCTTGCTCACTGCCAGCAAATAATTCTGACTCACGGTGACCCTATAAGGCAGAGTAGAACTGCCTCTGTTGGGTTTGAGCCTTCAAATCTTTATGGAAGCAGAGAGCATCCTCTTTCTCCACTGATCGTCTGATGGGTTCAAACCAATGGCCTTGTGGTTAGAAGCTCAGTGAGTAGCTCACTAAACCACCAGGGCATATATGTATCCAAGATACAAAGCAATAAAGAATCAAATACATAGCTCAATAGAAAAATGGGCAAAATACAACATGAAAAGATTTCAAAAAAGGAAGAATATACATGGCTCTCAAACAAAACAAAAAACCTCACATCATCATTGAGCAGGCAAAGGAGAATTCAAACTGCAATGAGATATGATTCTATATTAAAGAGATTGATAAAAACTTTAAAGGATGATTATAGTATATTTTATGAAGCTGTGGAAAATAGCAAATCTGTTGGTGGGAATAAAAATAATATAAAAGATATAGAAAATATTTATCACTACTTGTTCAAATTGTGAATGTGTATACTCCATAATCTAGTAATTCTACTTCTAAACTAACTAGAATAACAAATATATATGGAAATATATATTTGAGAAACACTTGTACATATACCCCAGGAATTCAGAGCACTGTTTATAATATGAATTAACTAGGACAACACATATATCCGTCAATAAGAGGTTGAGTTTTAAATCACAGATTATATAAAAATAAATAAACTGCTACACACAACAATATGGATTAATTCTAAAAACAGTTAGCCAACAAAAAGCATAAAGAAGTTATGTGTAGATATAATTCAGTTTACCTAAGGTTAGAAAATTGACATAAGTAAGCAATTATTGTTTAAGGATCCATAGACGATAAATCTGAACAGAAGCAGACAGCCTCATCTTGAGGCTCATATTGAGCAGCAACTGATGGGTCTCAACTGTCAACCTTGCAGTTAGCAAACCAGTACCTAACTCACCACCGACGGAGGCACCTGTATATGTAATACTACTACAACAGAAAGGAAGGAAATGAATAACACAATATTCAATGGGTATTTTTGTGACGATAGAGCCTTGGGGGGGTGGGGGGAAACAACATAGAGAAATTCCAACATACGTTTTAAGCACCTGGCTGCTAACCGAAAGGTTGGTGGTTCAAGCCCAGCAGCTGCTTTCCGGGAACAAAGGTCTGGTGACGTGCTCTGCAGCGACGTGCAGCCTAGAAAAGTGCACGGGCAGTTCTGTGCTGCCCTCTCAGGTCCACTGGCAGCCATAACAGTGATCTTCCTTACGCAGGCACATAGGGACATGTCTGCTCACTTTATTTTCCTTGCATGTATAGACATTATCCTGTATATTTTTCAAAATTAAAGCATCACCCCAACATGCAATACCCCTATTTGTCTCATGTGACAGCTTAGTTCACTCTGCATAATGTTTTCAAGGTCTTTTGTGCCGTGGCATGTATCACAGCTTATTTTTTCTTAAGGACAAAGTATTTCACCACTGTATCTATACATCCCCCTTTTTGTTTATCCACTCATTGATTGATGGCGATTTAGATGGCTTCCACCTTTTGGCTATGGTGAATAGTGGTGCAAGGAAGCATTGTACAGTTTCACTGTGTGAGCTGTCTAGAATAGGCAATGAGAGAAAGAGGAGGCTTTCTACTCCTGTAAAGTGTCACCGGCTCAGAAACCCACAGGAGCAGTTCTACCCTGTCCCATAGAGTCACTATGAGCTGGAATCCACTGAATGGCGGTATATCTAAGTTTAAGAACAGGCCAATCTACAAGACCAAAGTTTATTAGTAGTTAGTGGAATCAAGAAGGACAGGAGGAGTCATTGTTTAGAGCAGCGATTCTCAACCCGTGGGTCGCGACCCTTTTGGGGGGTCAAACGACCCTTTCACAGGGGTCGCCCGATTCATAACAGTAGCAAAATTACAGTGATGAAGTAGCAATGAAAATAATTTTATGATTGGGGTCACCACAACATGAGGAACTGGATTAAAGGTTCACGGCATTAGGAAGGTTGAGAACCACTGGTTTAGGAGCACTGAGATCATAAGAATGATTGAATATTCTGTAAACGGGTAGTAGTGATGGCTACACGACCCAAAGCACATAATTAACATAATTTAACATGTAAAAATGTTGAAATGGCAAATATTTTGTTAGATACATACTTAATACAGTGAAGAAAAAAGGGGGGACACCCAAAGGAAGAAAGACATACGTCCAGTGAGAATTTTGTCTATTTTCTCTTTTATTTGTACTGTCAATTAGCTGATCCAACACAGCAATTGTCCTGATGTTATCTACTTATGAACTCATCCTAGACCAGAGAACAAAAGGTATGTGAAAGTGTGCAGTTAGGAACTGAAAACACAGGGAATCCAGGTCAAACGACCCCTTCCAGACCAGTGCTGAGAGTGGCGATAACTGGAGGGTGGAGGGAAGGTGGGATAGAAAGGGTGAACCGATTACAATGACCTACATATAACCTCTTCTCTGGGGGATGGACAACGGAGAAGTGGGTGAGGGCAGACATCAGACAGTGTAAGATATGACAAAATAATAATAATTTATAAATTATGAAGGGTTCATGAGGGAGTGGGGAGTGGGGAGGGAGGGGAAGAAATGAGGAGCTGATATTAAGGGCTCAAGTAGAAAGCAAATGCTTTGAGAATGATGATGGCAACCAATGTACAAATGTGCTTGACACAATGGATGTCTGTATGGCTTGTGATAAGAATTGTACGAGCCCCCAATGAAAGGATTAAAAAAAAACTCCCTGACAGAGTCAATTCCACTGTCTCGTTTAACCTAATTACACCTCTCTGGGGTGTTGAAAAGGTCTGCCAATTAGAAATGGGGCAAGGAAACCAATGGAATGGGGAGGTGGGACTTCGGAGCGATTACGGAACCCAAAGTGTCTTGCACCACTTCCTGTTATTCACTGCACAAGCCCAGGACTTCAAGAGCTGCGCCCTATCAATTGCTCAAGTTGCCCATTGTTGGACTGGGTGGGGCAGAAGGGCCAAAGGCCTAGAGAGATCCGCTGGAAAGGAACTCCGGTCCCATGAGCACAGAAAGGTGAGGTCTCGGCAAACCTGAAATCAGGGACATTTCCAGCATCGCTTCCTTTGCTCGGTTTCAGCCTTTTTTATGGGATCGGGGAGGCAGGGGAAACATCGTAAAGTATGAAGAAGGTCTATTTCAAGTTTTTTTCACATGGACTAATAGAACATTGAAGATAAATTTTTTAATATTTCTCTGCCAACAACCCCCAACCAATCTTTACAGCTCTATTATATACATTTAATAGTTTCATGCAACTGGTAGTGATGTCTAAGAGTGACATGGAAAAAAACAAACAACCTGGTACCAGAGTGAGACTGTGTGCTTTCAAGCCTTATTTAAAATCAAAGTCTCTCTGACCTTCATTTCTATTCAGTTCAACTTAATGTCTTTCAGGACCTGGGCCAGCAATCACACTGATTTGCATGGCGACCACTGTTTAAACAGGCCCCTTAGTTCTCCATGAATGACCTTCTCTATACTATCAGACATTCGGTGCATAAATCAACGGCCCTTATTTTGGTGGAACTAGGCTGGGGGTGAGGTGGATTGGCTGTATGTAGCTACAGAGCTGCCAAACCACCAAGAGAAAGGAATTAAAAGCAACCCTTAAAAAAATAAAGCAAATATTTTGATAATGAGGAGTTGTATGAGCCCCTAATAAAATGATTTAAAAAAATAAAAACAAACTAGGAAACCGAAGAACGCCATAGATCCTATGTCAAACAGGCACATTACGGAGCCATGTGCGCAGACACACTTTGATTGAGATGCTCTATCCTGATAGTAATATTTTTGTGTGTCGTGAGTTACCATCACTTTCAGCCAAATGCCATAATCCTTGGTGTTGTTATTGTGTGCCATTGAGTCAACTCGGACTCATAGCAACGCTATAGGATAGAGTAGAACTTCCCCCATGAGACTTCCCAGGCTGTAAACTTTACAGTAGTCGATCACCAGATCTACAGAACTGTGGTGTGGTTGCCAACCACCAGCCTTTCCGTTAGCAGCAGGGCACTTGACCACTGTGCTCATCAGAGCTTGAAAGGTCAGTAATCATCTATTGATGGACACTGGCAGGCAGCTCTTAAAGGGAAAAGTATACCTGTGCCTGAGTGGCATATAATCTAAGAAGGAAAACGTATGAGACAACCCAAAGCAATTTGAAAGTCTTCCAGCCAGCCATAACACTGGCAACTTAATACATTACGTATTTAAAACCACTGCCATCTATGTCTTAAGCAATTTCATCTTATGGATCAAGAGCTACATAGCACCATTGTTTATTTAGTTCAGTTAAATCTCATGGGGAGGAAATGCCAATTGGTATAGTTGCACACATCTGGATCGATCTTAATATGTAGCCATAAATACGATGACAACAGAGAAATACTACCCATCTCTCGGCTGTGTCAACGAGGGAAAAAAGATCATGCTTCTTTTTCTCTTAAAAATGCATTCCTTAGCAAGCAGTATGGCGTGGTTGAAAGGAAAAAGGTGGAAAAGCAAACAGAAAAGGAATCAAGGCGTTAGAATCAGTCATTCCTAGACTTCAAGTCTAGCTCTGTGACTTAACAGCTCCGTAACTTCAGCAAGTTACTTGACTTCTAAGCTTCAGGCTTCTGATCTATAACATGGAGATATTAAAATAAAGTTTCAACCACATGAGATGACCATTATCAGCCATTTTTAATCTGTATAGATGGCAGTTTCACAAGGTCCTACCTAATAGTATCTAGTCAGTGCATCTGTTCTAAGGCTCATCAGAGATGACGGCATTGCTTTAATATTACCTAATTGTATTAGACCAGGTTGACTAGAGGAACAAATCCGAAGACACTCCTATATGTAGAAGAAAGAGCTTGATATCAAGAAGCAATTATTTATTTAAAAAAAACATCAGCCCAGTTCAACTCAAGTCTGTAACTCAGTCCAACTCAAGACTTAGGATACTAGTCCATAAGTCCCTCTTCTGACTCACAAAGCCACATGCAATGCTGCAGAATGCAGGAGTATCACAGGGCACTGGGTGCAAACTCTTGTGGAGGGGTCCTCAAACTTTTTAAACAGGGGGCCAGTTCACTGTCCCTCAGACCCATTGGAGGGCCGGACTATAGTTTTTAAAAAAAAAAACTATGAACAAATTCCTATGCACACTGGACATATCTTACTTTGAAGTAAAAAAAAAAAAAACGGGGGCAAAAACACCCGGCAGGCTGGATAAATGTCCTCAGCGGGCCACATGTGGCCCACGGGCCATAGTTTGAGGATGCCTGCAGTCTTGTGGATCCGATAGCAGTGGATGCATCTCCAGGGCTCTGGCAGCAACCAGGATCAGCCAGCAGGAAGGTGAAGGCAGAGAGGGTTGGGGATCGGAGGCAGGTTCCCCGGGCCCTCCTTATGAGAAGGCCACACCCACAAGGAGGCACCATCAGGCTGTGACCTGACTGACAGGCTGAATACCACCCCTACACTTTTATACATCTTCCAGTTGACATGAAATTATGTACCATACTCATAAACAAGGTTTTCTCTTTTTTCATTCTACAGTTAACTATGAGCGGAAGTACAGAAATGTGGAATGTACACCTGTGGAAAGGCTTAGTGCTTAGTACCTGGAAAATTCCAAGTGTTTTATCTTCTGTCAAATTGTTTGGCTAGATTTCATTTAAACACCATTTAGAGCAGTCCCCTTTGTCAAAATTCTGGACACCTAGCAAAAAGGTACTTCAGTCACAAAGGAGTATAGATGTTCAGGCCTCACGGTCTCCAAACTTTCTTTCATAAAGTTGCATTAAAATACTAAATTAAAATTTAAACTGTCAGTTCTGAACACTTGGATATCTAAAGGCGTCTCTGGGGAGTTTTTAAAAAGCAAACACAGTAGTAAGATATTTAAATGACATTGGACTCTGCTTTCTCCAGTTCTCAGATTCCATGACCCGAACTCTTGTCAGAAGCAAAAACAACAAGAACCGAAAATACAACAAAACCTTAGCTAAAAGGTGTCCACAACATGGGACCATTTAATGGATTAGTTTATGACTCCACAAGCTCCTATCCAAGCTGTAAATAGTACTTACTGGACTCGATTTCAAACATAACTGGGGGAAGGGGCAAAGAGAATGAAAGGTTTGAGTCTGTTTAGTGTTTGAGTCTGCTTCTCAAATGCTCTGTGATTTGCTATAGAGTCTCTCAAATTACAAGGCCACTTTCAATTCCAAATAGCTCTTTCTCTGGAATTAGAAAAATGGTCCTGCCATATACATATTCTGTGCCTGAACCCTGAAAAGATCGACACTCACCATAAAACATTGCTAAAAATATTTTGGGTTTGGTGAATGCAATTACACTTTTGCCTTCTGAATGGTTTCTCTGAATTTTAATTCTGAGGACATTTCAAGGGGAATTTAATTTTCACTTCTCTGATTAATTTGTACTTCATTTTTCATAATATTTTCTAAGAGCTATTTTATGACCAAGAAAGAAATGAGCATTTAAATACTTTGGGTCTCTGAGCCAGTAAGACATATATTTTCCACAAAATGAATAGATTAAAATTCATTAAATGGTGACATGCTTCCAAACGCAGAACTCTCAAAGGATTAATACTTGACAAACTTGCTTTATTCATCCAAAAGGCCACTGATCACTTACAAAACACAGCCCTAGTCTATGCACTGGGTGAGTATAGAAAATGAACAAAAGGATTTCCCTTGCCTTTATAGTGCTTGCAACCTACTGGGGAAGGTTAGCGATAAATAACAACCCCCAAATGTGGTGAGTATAAAGCAGACGGAATCCAACAAGTGCCACGGGGGTTACAAAATATGAAAGTCAGTCACGATGGGAGATGTCAAGGGCAGTTTCTTAACAAAAGCACCAATTAATTTAGACTTCAAAGAATGTGTGCAGTTTTTTGACAACAAAATAAGAGCTGAAAGGCAGAGCATAGAGAAACCAAAATGACAAAAATCCTGATGATGTGAAAATGTTTTGTATGGGAGGAAATGTATACCGATCGACATAACATGAGTAAAATGCACCAGGCAAGGCAAAGGTGTGTTAGCAAGACATGGAATTGGTCTGGTAGTCCAAATTACAGAGGGCCATGAAGACCAGGTGGCATAGTGGTTAAAGCACTCAACTGCTAACTAACAGGTCAGTGGCTCAAACCCATCTGATGCTCTCTGATGTGGCAGTTGGCTTTCAAGAAGATTGACAGCCTTGGAAACCCTATCAGTAGGTTCTCCTCTATCCTACAGGGTCACGCTGAGTCAGAATCGACTTCATGACAGTAGGTGGGTTTGAATGCCTTGTGCAAACCATTAAGGTATGGAGTCACATGATCAGCCATGTGATTGTAAGGATGGATCCAATTTAGGAGACAGACTAGATTTTTTCAGCAAAGCCTAGGAAAGATAAGTGAACCAGAAACTTTGTAGTAGAGACGAGAAGAGGCTAGAGGCAAAACACAAATCTGAGATCGAAATAAGAACAATAACACAAATTGAGTTTTACTATTTAAAGTGGGGTTCTTGGACCACAAGCATCATCTGGGAACTTTAAGGGGAGAGTCTCAGGCTCATCCAAGACTTAGTGAATTATAATCTGCCTTTTAACAAGGTCTCTGAGTGATTATATGTCCATGACATTTTTAGAAGCTTTCTTATGTTCAGAAGATGTATTTGAGTTGAGGGAAGCATTAGGGATAAAGACACAACCTACGTTGTCACGTATCACTCTCAGCAAGGTCTTAGATCTCTATTGGTGTGTTTTCCATGGTCCCAGAGGTGTACGGATCATCATTGTGAAAAGTGGGATGGACTGAAGGGCCCTATTGCAGGGCACACACAGGTGACTAAGTCTAATAAAGAAGGCACATGCAGTGGAAGACAAGCTAGATGAGTGTGACCTTGGACAAAGAAAACACTTATGAACATCCAAAGTCTTCATCAAAAGAGTGAAATGAGAGCTCATAGACTGGGAAAAAATCTTCAGCAATGACATAACAGACAAGGGGCTAATTACTAAAATCTACAGAATTCTGCAACACCTAAGAAAAAAACAAATAATCCAATTAAAAGGTGGACAAGAGACATGAACAGACAATTTACAAGGGGCCGATTAAATAAGTACCATCTTATTAAATAAGACACACAAATTCTAAACCATAGTGTGAATGCACACACTCAAGCAGCTAACAAACACATGAGGAGAAGCCCCTGATCACTAACCATCCAGGAGGGGTCAATCAAAACAAAGATGAGATATCACATTACATTCACAACGACAGGCCAATTTAAACAACAAAAAACAACAAATGCTGGACAGGAGGTGGAAGGCAAGATGACACTACGAAACCCACTAGGAATAGAAATACCATTGTTATTACTGTTAGATGCCATCAAGTCAGTCTGGCTCATAGCAACCCGATGTACAACAGAATGAAACACTTCCCAGTCCTGTGATCCTCACAACTGTTCTTATGTTTGAGGCCATTGGTGCAGCCACAGTGTCAATCCATCTTGTGAAGGCCCTTCCTCTTTTTTGATACCCCACTATGTTACCAAGCATGATGTCTTTCTCCAGGGACTGGTCTTTCCTGATAACCTGACCAGCATGAGAAGAAGTCTCACCATCCTTGTCCCTTATGAGTATTCTGACTGTACTTCTTCCAAGACAGATCTGTTTGTTCTTTTGATAGCACATGCATGATTACTATTATTTGCCAGCACCGCAATTCAAATGCGTCGAATCGTCTGTGGTCTTCCTTATTCAATGTCCAACTTTCACATGTATAGGAGGTGATTGAAAATGCCAATGGCTTGTTTCCGGCAGCCTTTTCTCTATGTATCATGATGTTACTTTTTGGTCCAGTTTTGAGGACTTGGGTCCTCTTTACATTGAGTTGCAATTCATACTGAAGGCTACCATATTTGATCTTCATCAGCACAGGTCTCGAGTCCTCCTCACTTCCAGTAAGCAAGGTTGTGTCGCTTGCCTACCACAGCTTGTTCATAAGCCTTCCTCAAATCCTGATGTCGCATTCTTCGGTATAGAATCAGTTTCTTTGATTATTTGCTCAGCCTGCAGATTAAATAAGTACCATCTTATTAAATAAGACACACAAATTCTAAACCATAGGCTGAATTATTTCTAGATCATTGGATAAATTAATGATACCTGCAATAGAATTACCATATGATAATAATGTCCCTAAAGTCAACTGAAAACATATACAAGCCATAGTTATATGAATGGATTTGGGACTTGCACTTGATAATAGCTCTAACTTAAGAACAATTCATTCTTTTTTTAAATTTCCTTTGAGCTCAAACCAATTCATTCTTATAACACAGTGTTCCTCGATACTCATCCTCATTAAAAGGTCACTGAAGATATGGGTGCTATAGCAAAGTGTGGTGAAGAATCAGAAGATGCCTGTTTATCAGGAAGAATACTATCTGAGGGTTTAAAGCAACAACAACAAAACTCACTATCATTGAGTCAATTCTGGCTCAGAGCAACTCCATATAGAAGAGGGTAGAACTGCCTCTGTGGGTTTTGAAGGCTGTAACTCTTTACAGGAGCAGAATGCTTCATCTTTCTTGTGTCTTAAAACAAGCAGCCATCTAAGTAAGGTGTTGACTAAGTTCACATGGAAGAAGCACATCAGCCTGGGAGATCCAAGGACTGTGAACAATAAAATCCAAATCTGAGGAGGGATCGGTATCAGAGCTTAAATTCAGAATACCAGGTTTTCAGAGGCTATGGATGGCTGAGGAAGTCCCAGATCCATTTGCAGTGTCCTCACATTAATTAAGCCTCCAGTGAATCTCCTGTAAACATAGTCCAGGGATTGAATAACCTTGCTATGAGACAGTGTATTGTAAAGTCGATTTAAAATGATGTAATTAGATTTCAAATTTAATACTTTATCATTTGGTCTCCCTTTTGATCCACTTTAAAGTTGTTTCACTTTTTAATGCTTTCTACTTTCTTTTGAATTGAGGTTTATCTGTTTTGTCATTGTTGATGGTTTTTTGTTTGTTTGTTTATTTCTTGGTTCGGTTTTCTATGATTTTCCCTATATGAAATCCATGCTAAGTAAATCTAAGGACAGAGTAACTGAGTTAATAATTACCTTAGGGGCGTGGCAGAGGAGGTTGTGGGGAAATGGGAGCTAGCAACAATGAGTATGAGAAAGAAGAAAATGTTCTGAAACTGATTGTGGTGAAAAGTGCACAACTCTTCTTAATACAATTGAACTATTAAAATGTATGATATATTAAGTATATGCTGATAAAACTATTTTTTAAACTTTAATAAAAAGAGTAAAGCTGAATGAGAACATGGTTGATAACAACTACCACATACTATCCATAATTTTATCACCTCTGCAGTTTGCATCCAAAGATTTTCATTTGAGACAAAAACTGTATCTTTCTTTCTCTCAAAATACATACACTGGGCTGACCCACCCAAGAAGTATTTGCAGATCAAATGTCTCCGGGCCTTCCCAAACAGTGTTGCCCCAGCCTGAAGCATTCTTTCTAGAGCGCCGCCCTGCCTTCCTACTGGCTAAATCTCACATGAGCCTCAGGTCTCAGTCTAAACACCTTCCGGGAAGCATTCCCTCCTCACGCTATCTCAGCTGCACATTCAGTTCAGGGCTCCTTCTGAGAGCTCTCAGTTCACGCTGTGCTTTTTTACTCTAGCACTGAGCCACCCTCCAGCAACGTTGCCCAAAATCTCTGTAAGAGCTGGGTTCTAGCCGGTGGTGGGATTCAGCTAGTTTGCACCAGTTTAGCAGAACGGATAGCTAATTTTTTGTTGAGTTTGGCAAACTAGTTGTTAAAATAACACTTGTAATCAGAGTTCTCCCATATTCCATGTAGTAATGTTCATTCCATTCATAAGATAAAAATTAGATGGAATGATGTTTGTCATATTCATTTGTTCAGTTCATAAAATTGGTTATGCTTTTGATGAAATCCTAGATTTTTATTTCTTCCACTTGTCCCTTCAGTAACCACGCCTATAACATAAAGAGAAACAATGCCAGTAACCACGCCTATAACATAAAGAGGAACAACCAAACGGTGACACGCTGTCACTAGTGTCAGCTGTGTGTTATGACCCAAAGTTTCATGAGATATGATAAGTGAATCGTGCCAATCCCTGGAAGGGTTTAAAAAGCTAAAAATATTGTCAGAACAAGTGCCTAAGTTCAGCAGAAGTAGAAAGGGGTTTTTCAAAGATGAATATGATATGTTCACAGAAGAGAAGTCACCTACTTCCAATATATCAAACACAAGTACTGTCTAATTGGCCTCCCTCTAAAGGAATGGGATCCTACTCCTGTGGTGAAAAGAGTGGTAAAGATAAATCGCACAGCCAAGGATGATTCTCAGATAAAAGTGAAGAATATTGCAAGAGAGGACACCAATCAAGAAGCAACATGGAAATATCTTAAATAACGGTTTTATTGCTTTTGCCAGGTATTATTTAATGCCTTCATTAATGTTTTAAAACTCTTTTATAATATAATCTAGTTTTGTATACCTTTTGATTGTTCTTATTTAAGTATTAACTATGAAATAATATACTACCTTTTTGTATATTGTTTTATAATATTAAAACAATCATGAGGGCATCAAACTAGTTAAACTGCTTGAATTCCACACACCCCAGCTCTATGTGAGTACAGCCTATATTACTTGTTAAGGGAATGTATGAATAAAGGAACTCACTGACCTGAGATATCACATAACTTAGGTTAGAGCCAGTTTTGACTCAGGCTTTTCTTGCCACTACCCTGAGCCACCTACCAACCAACCAGGACATGCAGCAATTACAAAGAAGAGGCTATGGCACATCATCACCAATGTATTTTATGGAGAAAGTACATTTCTTTCACATGTACAATAACGTTAGTATCTGTGCTTGCTTCGGCGGCACATATACTAAAATAACGTTAGTATCACACAGAGGGTGCCAACACTTTGAGTGAAGAGTGAGAAGAGATATGTGGGAAAGAAAAGCTGAACCTAGAATACACAAAACCAAAAAAGTTACTACACTCAATCTTTTAAAAGAAAACTCAAATATATAACATCTTCTGTATGTATAAGAATTGTTCTTAGCTCCATTCTTTCTTCCTTTTTTACAAGAAGGCATCTCTATTTTACACTTCAGTACACACAAAAATATTTCAAATGTTGCCAACCAAGGTTTGTGCAAAATTTTAAAAATCACTATACTTGTAAGTTCAGTAATTTTTATAACTCCTGGTGAAATCAACTATTTTTGGAAACCTTCCTAGAGTTAAAATGAAGCCTGGAAGTGAGACAAAAGAGATAGCAAATACCTTTAATCTCAAAATCAATTATTTGATTTGTTCTTAGAATGAGTGTGTGTTTTACAGTTGATCATGTGTGGTATAAGTCAACATTCTTTTTATGCATGAACTTGTTAGGATTGAGGAACTTAATGGTCATGCCTGTCCTAAAACACCCTCCCTCCCCCCCTTTTTACCTTCACCTCTCTCTTTCTCTTTCTCCCCTTTCCCCCCTCTCTCTCTGCCCCCTCCCCCCTCTCCTATAAATGAAATTCTAGCTCAGTTAGTTCTTTTCTTCTAACATGTGGGCAATTTTCATTATTTCGGTCCATCAGTGACCTTTGGAATTCCAGAATCATTTTCTCCCCCCTTCCTGGTGCCCCCAGGAGACCCAGAAGCACAGACATCTGAGGGCCCTCTCAGCATCTTCACATCTGTTGTCAGAGAAGATGAAGGCCACTGTTTGGTAGATATGTGGGTAACAGGTGTCGATCATGGGGAAGAGTTTGCTGGTTTTTCAGGGATGAGCAGAAGCAGTACTTAATTCTTAGTTTCTAGGCTCTTGGGAAACACTTAGAAAACAGAGTTAATCTGTTTATACAACGCTTACACTGAGAAAGCACAGTAAGTCATTGCTAAGTAAAAGTTAGATAGGTTTTCTCTTTCAAAGTACTAAGTTTCACATCCATTTTCCATCCCAAACAACTCACTCTTTTAATCTGGTGCTATGCCTCTTTGATGTATTTCAGTACATATCGTATTATTGTTCTTACATCCAGTTTTTTTAATAGTGTAGTACACAGAGTTGAAATTCTTTCCAAGACTAAGTCATTCAAGGTAAGGTATTTGCTAAGGTCAGTGGGCACTGTGTGTGTGTAAAATCTATACAATCTGCCTTACAAAGTCTCTGAAATCATTGCTCACTGGTAGTAAAGACTCTCAATTACAGAAACAATAGAAGCACTGTGTTTAACCCAAAATATCACTGAAATCCCATTTTAGGAAAATCTGTTTCTTTCAAATTTTCTCAGAGAAGTAGAAAGTATTGCTTGGTGTGCAGTTATCTGCCGGTATAAATGGTATAAATGGATGATTACTTAACTATGGCTTCTTTTAGAAAAGAGCTCGAGGTCTTTACAAAAGCACCAAGCTGTGCTTGCCGTACAGGTGAACCTCTTGCAAGTAAATAATTTGACTTAAAGGATTCTTAGAAACTTTGGGGATCTCTTTATCTGGCAATAATTGCTGTTATTTCTAATCTGCTGTTTAAATCTGCTGGACTTCCTAGAATCTTAAGAGCCGGAGATGATTTCATGGAACGAACTGACGGTTAGCTTGTCAGAGCTAAATGGTGATCCTCATGAAAACACCCCGAGATTTACCTCTCCTGCCCTCACAGCATTGAGTTGACTGTGACCAACGCCTGCCCTGATATGTTCCAATAAACATGCCAACCATGTCTCGTGTTACTGTCAGTTTGCCTCTGGCTTCTGAGGACCCTGAATATACCAGGGGGAAATGTGCCCAGGTCTATGCCCTCTCCGTGGTCTTTGGTATGTTTTAGATGGTTGTTGAGGCTACTGTTTCACACCATCTCCCGGAGGGTCTTCCTCAGTCTCCACCAAGCTGATACCTGCTGATGCCACACAAGCAAGACACAGCCTCGCCACCCTTGCTTCTAGAGATCATTCTGGCTGCGCTTCCTCCAAGACTTACGTGTTCATTCTTGTGACGGTCCACAATATGATATTCCTCACCAACACCGCAATTCAAATCCACGCATGCTTCGACAATCGTCTTTCATTGGCCCAGCTTCCTCGTGCATATTGAAAGGCAATCGCAAAGCCACCTTTTGTTTTGCTTTCTTTGTAACAACTCAGAGTTTTGTTTCCTCGGTAGACCGTGCTCAGCAGGGATTCTGCTTACCAGCCCTAAGGGTCCTGAAGAGGTGGTTTCCAATTCCGTCTGCAGTTTCATCAAAGCAGGGAGCTGACTCTTTCACCTAGGTCTTCGGCAGAGGATGGAAGACCTTTCCTTCAGCACCAGTTTAAAAGACCCACACTGAACCCCCTTCCATTGGGTAGATTCTGACTCAGTGACTCTGTAGGACAGAATAGAACTGCCCCTGTGGGGTTCTGACAATGGGAAACTTTACAGGAATAGAAAGCCTCATCTTTTCCCCAAAAAGCGCTAGGGGTTTCAAACTGCTGACTTTGTGCTCAGCAGCCCAACCATAGCCCACCACTGCACCAGTAGCTGAGCAGTATTTGTCCTTGTGGATCAAGAATCTGGCTTAGACAATCACGTTTTCACTTATAGTTTGTAGTTTGGAAATGTCTACTCACTGTAGAGTTTTATGCATGTACCTCCGATTTCAGTAAGCATTTATCTGGCAAGTTTTTTGAAGACCTTTGTGATCAGCCTTGTTTTCTTATTTGGTTACACTTTGATGTTAATAGATCAGTGTCCTATCTGCCATATATTATTATTATTATTCCTCTTCCTCCTCCTCCTCCTTCTCCTTTTTTTAGGTTTACCCAACCCTGCCAGTCACCAAGCAAGGCGATTCCATTGTCGAGAGACTATAGGGAGGAATATAGGTGACTCAGTCCAAATTTGGCCCCACTAAACAAAATAAATAAATAAATAAATAAATAAGCATATGAAGCAAGTGACTAGGCAACAACAACAACAACAAAACATTGCCATCGAGTCAATTCCAAATCATAGTCATTTTAAAGGACCAAGCAGAACAGCTCCATAGGGTTTCCAAGACTGATGATCATATGGAAGCATACTGCTCTCTTTCTTATAGAACCGCTGGTGGGTCCAAACCACTGACCTTTTGATTAGCAGCTGAGAACTTTACCATCAGAGATCCTGTCTGAACAATGGATCTATGGCATCACCTTCGAAAGACCAAGGCCACATCATGATCATGCAGGCAAACCAATTCAAGGACCATCACTGCACTCCTTCCCCACTTAGCATCCTGATAGAGCCATGTATTTAAAAATTGCTTCATAAAATGTTTCTTAGCTTTGCTTCACCGTTGCTGTGAGGCTAGTCAGTCATCCTCCCTCTAGTTCATAGAAGGGGAATGTGACACTCAAGAGACTACCAGTCTAGTACAAGATACCCCATCTCTTCTCTCGTGCCAATGTCCGCATCAGTTTTCTCCTCTGATGGTCTAGCTGAGCCAGATGGTCTCCACTTTTCCGTGATTCACCCTGGCTGGATCTTTGTTTCTTGAGAAAAGGTGCTGTGTCAACTACAGGTGTAATTCTAGACTTTCCAGTAGGCTGGAGAATGAAGCTATAACAAAGGCCTACTGGTGGTGCGGGAAATTCTGGAATCCCCGTGAAGTGGAGGTATCACTGACAAATATGTTGCCTCAAGGAATCAAGTCATTTCTAGATTTCATTTTCTTATTTAAATTTTTCTCATGATAATTCATCTTAAGTCATCTAGTAACAAAAGGTGCATTGACTTTTACTCAAAATATCACATCACTAGATTACTGTTTCTGAGTAAAAGGTCCTGTGGCAGTATTTTCCAATGCTAGCCATGGTAGACTCTCTAGGCCCATCTCCCAGTGTCAAGTCTAGTCCGATTGGGATTCACAGTGACCCTATAGGGCCGGGTAAAACTGTCCCTGTGAGTTCCAGAGACGAACTCTCTAGCGGAGCGGAAATTCCCTTCTTGCTCCAAGGAGCAGCTGGTGGTTTCAGATTGCTGACCTTGGTTTGCCCTTTGAACGTGAATTCCTTATAGAAGCATTGGGACATAGTAGGGCTGAATAACCTGTACGTACATCTTGCCAGAGCAGCTTTCCCTGTTCGTCCTCCACCTGGCAGCATTAGCCTCGAGTTACGTAATCATTTCCACACGGCATCAAGATCGGCTTGAAGTTACCTCTGCCTTCTCTCCACTCTGAGAGACTGCCACTTTCTAGGTGTGAGAGCAAAACAGCATCGCATCGTCTCGGCACTAGTTAGCGATCCGCTTGCGCAATCTGTTTCTTCTTGTCCTTGTTTGACTGAGTTGGAGATTTATTCGTTTTTGTGTCAAGTCAGACGTACTGACACGTGCTGTACCCTTCCCTTGGAGTCACAAAACCATACACATGCTTGACCTGGCCGCTGCGTGTACACCGTGGGTGGGTTCTGGTGCCCATGGATAGTTGTTATGTTTCACAGCGGCATTCTTCTCACGAATTTGGCAAAGTGGGTGTTTGGAGATGGCTCCCCCACGCCCCCACTCCTTCCCTTTTTCTTTGCTTTCTTTTTTCTTCTTATTTCTTTATTTTCATTTGTTGGCACTTTGCAAAGCTTGGGTACCGGGAGAGAGCAGGAGCAATCCTAAGTTGTCTTTGAAAAACAACAACAAAACGCAAACCTAGTGCCGGGAATCCACTGCTGCATGTGCTGCCGTGCGTGGGCGATGGTGCACATTGAACGACGATGCTTCTGAGAGACAGCCACCACAGCTCTGAACTTAGCCAGTAACGTGTACGTTTGCCTTTTTCATTCAGAACACGAGAAACTGGTCTAGCATGTTAGCGATAAGTTGTGTCCCTCATAAAGTATGAATGACCATGAATGCCGTGATGGGAATAACACATTTATTTTAAAGCCCCAGCAGACAGCTGTAAAGCTGAGAAGCTTAATATTTCTGATTTATAAAATTAAAATTGATATATAGCCCACCTCATTGGAAGTAATCCATCTAAAGACCTCAAGGAGTTCGCTGCCATCAAGTAGATCCTGAATCAGAGTGATCTTGTAGGACGGGAGAGAACGGTCACTTTGGTTTCCCAGACTTGTAGATCTTTCCAGAAGTAGACCGCCTCCTCTCTCTCCCATGGAGTGCCTGGTGCCCTCAAAGCGAGGACCTTGTGCTTAGGAGCTCAGTGTACAGCCCACTGCACAATCAGGACTCACGGAGTTCGAAAACAAAATTCTTTTATAAAAAATTATCATTTGAAACCCAGTGCATTCACCTGCTTTACAGCATGGCTCCATGGATTTTTGGATACCTGGCCAATTGTTATTATGGGCTTACTATAAGTTTGGTCATGTTATTTGTTACTCTTAAAATCTTCTCCTTAGTTTGTAAGTTTCCCCCCAATTTGTGTTATTTGAATCGTGTCCTTTCACAGCAGCTTGGTGATGTGTGTGCCCCAGAGGAATGCCTGCTTCTGTCCTAAGCAGGACCGCATTCATTTCCTCTTTTGAAAACACTGTCAGTAAACATCACCGACATTGAACCTGCCCACAGTTCTGGCAGAGCATACAAAAGTTATGACTCCCAGACACACCATTGACTTAATATCTGATCTCATTAAGCTATGTTGCTTTCTAAGCATAATGTAAACAAAGTAGACTTATTAACAACTTCCCTGAGTCATGTAGTGTAGTTTATTTTTATAGCAGCTAGTTGTTAAATGAGGGTATCTGTCTCTACCCAGCACATGTACTCCGCCAAGTGTCTGTCTTAGCTATTCCTAAAAAAAACAACTTTGATTTTCAGGAACAGAATACATTTTTTAAAGCAAAAAAACTTATTTTTACTCTCATGTTTCCAATGGTATGTACAGATTATTTTATGTTTCTAAAAAGTACTTCTAGTCATTTGTTCTGTCTCTTACGCTACATCAAATGAAAAAAATCAAAATTAGATTTCACATTTGTATCACAATTACAGACATATATATTTGCTTCAATTTTTAGTTATGTAATGAATACTATTAAGCAACTAAGTTTCAGTTTGAGGACTTAGATTATTAGGGTTTTGGGGGCTTTTTGTCTTTTCCCTTCCCTGACCAAGAAAAATGACAACCCCGTATTTTCTGCATAGAACCATCTTGCTGGCTGTTCCCTCTCAAGTGGCTCTTGCGTTCGCCCACTCATATTGTCCTGCTTGCTGTTGACAAAAGCTAGACTAGGGGGAGCTCAATGCTGTGCAAAACAGAATTTAATGTGAACCGGATGTTTACTTTTATCTGTTTAGTCCATTATTTTCAATTAGAGGCTGATAGTAAGTTGTTCACCATTTGAATACAATGCTCGAGTGGTACCTTGAATAAGACCTTTAAAATGTGCTTCTTGATTAGCACAAAATGACTGATATTATATTCAAGATGTATCCCTAAGTGTATCTTTAAGTTGACTAAGTTGATTTGTAGGTAAGGAAGGACACTAAATTTGTATACATAAGGAAATATGAACTAAGAAATATCGTGTGGTATAATTTTTACAACAATAAAAAATGTGTACTTCATTCGACTCGGTTAGAGGCTGAACATTCAGCAGGTTTTGGTGTCATTGTACAGTTGCACTCTGAGGAATTACTGAGCTTAGCCTCTGCAGGAAGGCATCGAGCAGAGCAGACATTCAGAGTAAGGACTTCAGTAATGCATGAGAGCTATCAAAGTTCAGTGGGTCCAGACTATAGTCAGTCCTGGTTTTGAACACCCTGACAATTTCACTTGCCCTTTAATGCTAAGTAAATGTGCCCTCACTCTGAAACAATTGAACCACCCGCTACTGGCAGCACATTCTTCATTACCATCACCTTCACTGACTGCTCAGGCCGCTTTATGGTTATTATTTTAATTGTCGCTTAGGTCGTTTACATTTCAGATCCGTTACATTGGTGTCCACCATCAAAACTACCAATCCAATCCCCCAGCAGCCCACACCTCCCGCTCTCTTTGACTGCCTCTCTCCCTCCTGTGGCTCACCACCCTTCACTACACCCAGGTCATCACCCTGCAACTGTCCAGCCCACTGAGAAATCCAGTTCATTGCCTTTGATAGTGACCCTTTAGAACCGAGTAGAACGGTTTCATAGGGGTTTCAAGGCTATCCATCTTTACGGAAGGAAGTAAACTGTGTCATCTTTCTCCCATGGAGTGGCCAGTGACCTCTCAGTTAGCAGTCCAGTGCTTAACACACTGCGCCACCAGGCTTCTCTCTTGCACACACAAATTGTTGTCATCAAGCCGATTCCAACTCATAGCAGCCCTTTAAGACAGAGTAGAACTGACCCTGTAACTTTCTGAGGCTTTAAATCTTAGGAGAGCAAAAAGCCTCAGCTTTCCCCAGTGGAACTGCTGGTGCGTTTGAACAGCTGACTTTGTGGTTAGCAGCCCAAAGTGTACTCCTCTACACCATCAGAGCAACTTGCGCTAAAGTAAGGCTAAGTGAGAATGGTATGCACCTGTCCCTACTTACCTACACATCCAACTTAGTCAACTTAAAGATACACTCAGGAATAGATCTTGTTCTTAGCTCATGGGCTGCCTGTATCAAACACGCAATTGGAACCCTGTTGGGCTGCTAACTGCAATGTCAGCAATTCGAAACCACCAGCCACTCCTCGGGAGAAAGATGGGGCTTCCTACTCCCATAACCAGTTGCAGTCTGAGAAACTCAAAGAGGCAGTTTACCCGGCGCTGTAGAGTTGATATGAGTCACCATTGCCCCAATGGCAGTCAGTTTGCTCTCCTTTGGAGACTCATATCATGAAATTAAAAAAAATTAAATGTTCACCAAGCAACCCAGAGAGGGCCCAAAGCATCTCCTCCTGCCCCTCCTATGACATTATCACCAATATGAATTGCATATTGTCTCCCCAAAACATGTTGACAGTTGTTCCACTGTGAACATGAAGGTGAGCCATTTTTTCAGCAGTCAATTGCCTTTCTTAGAGCAATACGTAGGTGCTGCCCACCCCAAACAAACCCCACTACACACGTTCTCAAATTGCAAGTAGGAAGTCACACTGCTCAACAATCTAAATCTGAACTTCCGTGTTTTTAATAGAACTGCCTTAACCATTTTGTTCATGCAATTATAGTTATAAATAAAATGCACCTCTTATGTAACAAGATACAAATCTTTAGATACACAGTTCTTTTCCACATGTTTCCACATGTCCTGAGAACATGTAACTAGCTGTGCTATTTTTCCAAAATAAGGAATAGTTTATACTGATATTTGAGAGGAAGTTCTTTCAGAAATTCGACTTCTCTCTCTTTCTCTCTCTCTCTCTCTCTCTCTCTTTTTCCTAATAGGTTCTCTAAGTTGCTCCCCTCTGTCCATTTTACATGCTGAGTTTGGTACAGAAAACATTTAAGAAAATGAGCACCACCAGCAACTTCAAAGGTCATACAATTCAGAATCAGTTACTAACAGTCTTCATTTAAAAAAATAAATAAATTGATTTATTGGGGCCTGTACAACTCTTATCACAATCCATACAGATATCCATTGTGTGAAGCCCATTTGTACATTTGTTGCCATCATCATTTTCAAAACATTTCCTTTCTACTTGAGCCCTTGATATCAGCTCATTTCACCCCCACCCTCCACTACCCTCCCTCCCTCATGAACCCTTGATAATTTATAGATTCTTTTTTCATATCTTACACTGACTAATGTCTCCCTTTACCCACTGTTCTGTTGTCCATCCCCCTACCAATGATCTATAGGTAGATCATTGTGATCAGTTTCCCCTTTCTCCCCGACCCTTCCGCTTACTCTCCTGGTATGGCTACTCTCAGGGATTTATCTGCCCTGGATTCCCTGTGTGTCCATCTCTTATCCGTACCCATGTACATGCTCTGGTCTAGCCAGATTTGTAAGGTAGAATTGGGGTCATAATAGTGGGTGTGGGGAGGAAGCATTAAACAATTAGAGGAAAGTTGTATGTTTCATTGGTGATACACTGCACCCTGACTGGCTCATCTCCTCCTCACAACCCTTCTGTAAGGGCATGTTCAGTTGCCTACAGATGAGCTTTGGGTCTCCACTCTGCACTCTCCCTCTTTCACAATGCTAGGATTTTTTGTTCTTGGTCTTTGATGCCTGATACCTGATCCTATCCACACCTCGTGATCACACAGGCGAGTGTGCTTCCTCCATGTGGGCTTTGTTGCTTCTCAGTTAGATGTCTGCCTGTTTATCTTCAAGCCTTTAAGACTCCAGATGCTATCTCTTTTGCTAGCTGGGCACCATCATCTTTCTTCACCCCATTTGCTTATGCACCCACTTTGTCTTCAGTGATTGTGTCGGGAAGGTGAGCATCATGGAATGCCAGGTTAATTAATAGAACAAAGTGTTCTTGCATTGAGGGAGTCCTTGAGAAGAGGCCCAATGTCCATCTGCTACCTTGATACTAAACCTATAAATATATATACATAGATCTATTTCCCCACTGTCATATATAAATATATTTACATATGTACAGACCACACATGGAGCTATGTTTCCCTTCATTTCTCCAAGCATAAAAAGCTGTGTTTAAGATCACCCTGGTTTATTAATTTTACAATTGATTATACTGATTGCGTGAAGATTTCCATTGCAAAAACAGGTTTTTAAGGACTAAAAATATGACAATTATGCGAGTAACTCATTTAAGTGAATAAGTAACTACAGGTTTTTTAAGTAGCAACCACTTAAAACGCAGGGAGTCATTCCCCCACTTCCTTCACCTGCCTGAAGTGTCTGTATACGTAAAAAGATTAACCCAAAAAAGTAATGTCTGTTAAATGATAGCAATCAAGATCCTCATGCAAAAATTCAAAACTCTAAAATGAATGAGCTTTAGAATGAATTATCTTTAGCAATAACGAAAGCACAACATTGTCTTGATAAAATATCTCCCTGTAATTAAATTGAACCTGATCCTCAGAAGACAGAACCCTCTCCAGGGACTGAGAGGCCCTCACAGGGTGGCGCTCAGGTTCAGCCTACCTTCCTTCCCAGCAGCCATTTCTTCTTGAGCCCCTCTAGATCTTCTTCAGAGACCCTGCTGCAACCATGGTGCAAATAGGTAAGCGTTGGACTCAAAAGAGACCACCTATGGTGTCTCTTGTATCCATCCTCCCACAGAGCTGGTGGGGCCTGAGGTTCTGACCATTCTATTAAAGGTCAGTATTTAACCACAGCAGAACGCATCTCCACAGAGGCGTAGCCTTGAAAACGCCTATGGAGCAGTTCCGCTCTGTACACATGAGGTCGACGTGAGTTAAATAGGCTCGCCTACACCTACCCCCAGGTAAGGGAAGTGGGAAAGGAGGAGCTGGGGCAGACGTTGTCCATCCTCTCAGAGGGGGTAAGGGGATGAGACTGGCATTTAGTGCTGGGGTCCAGGGATGCTCAACAAGTCTGTGAAATGAAAAACTGTCCCAGTCGAAAAAGAAAAAGAAAACAAACAAGTCTACGAAATGGAAAAGTGTCCCAGTCAAAGAAAACTATAATCTCAGTTGAGAAACAGAGGACCATGTATGACTGCTCTTACATCTGCTTGGAATCCTCCTACTTCTCAGAATATATAGGAGTCAAAGGATGAATGAATTCAGATGCTAATTTTAACTGAAAATGGAACTCAACAACATCATGGTCCATGTGTTAGTCTTGGTACAGAAACAAATCCACAGAAACTCATATGTATAAGAAAAAGTCGTATATAAAGGGTAAGTGCACATCAAGAAAACATCCCAACCCAGTGCTGCCCAAGCCCACAAGTCCAACATTAACCCATTAACCCATATGTCCAACACCAATCCACAAAGTCCTCCTCCATGTCACAAACACATGCAATGATGCCAACCAACTGCAGGAGGAAAGCCGAGTCAGTGGATGTGTAAGCATCTCAGCGCTGGCAGGGGTCTCCACACAGCTGCTGCAGCACCCAAGGCTGCATCAGTGTAGGTCCATGTGGCTTCTCCTTGGGGATGTCTTGCAGGAAGTCAGCCTTGCAAGCTGAAGCAGGGAACTGGCTAAGGCAACTGCACCCTGGTCCGACCATCACAAAGCAAGAGACCCGAGAACTAGAAAGGCGAGGCTCACCGAGCCATTTCTCTCTCCGCCCTTCAATTAACCCCACATGTGTTTATCAGCCAGGTTGGCACAATAAACTACCTCAGTCCAATTCTCCTTCTACAAGCCCCCTGGGAGGACCAAGAATCTTGTGGATGGAACCCCCGTACCTCGAACTGCTCCTACCATACACACAAGGACATGTTGAAGAAATGAATGTGCCAAAGTGAACCACTAGGGTGCTTTAAAAATGACAAATGCCTTGGTCCAATTTTTGCTGACGGTTTGAAGGAGCTGAAGAATTTGTATTTCTAACTAGGGGAATCTTTTTTTTTTTTTTTTAAGATGTGCTGGCCTTTTGAATACATTTGAAAGGATGAACGTGCCTTTCAATGCAGAGGAAAAGACCAGACATTGCTCTAGCACAGTGTCAAGGCCAAGGGAACTATGAAGCACACTCGGGTGTTCACTGTGCGAACTAGAGAAATCTTAGGGTCAGGAATTTCTTTGGTTTGGGGGCCAGTGAAAATGGGGCAATGCCTTGCTCCGCCAGTTAATTGGGTGTGACCTTAACTGAATGAGCTCATCTTTCTGAGTCTGACTTATTCATTATGTGGTTTTTGAAAGCCCATTCTGTTTCAGCATTTCGCTCCTGCTGGAAATACATCAATGAGCAATAAAGTCTTGGTCCTTATCAAGCTCATGAGTCCTCATTTTAAAAAATGGTAACTAAATAATACCAGTGCCTAGGAATGAGTGCAAGCTAAATCATGTAGAAATATAAATTAAAAATCAAAGCCCCCGCTATCAGGTGGAATTCATTTCTTTATAGAAGTCCCCTGTAAATGATGGAAACAAATACACAGCAACATTTCTAGAAATCATTTGTAACCTTTCTTTCTCACGAAGGTGCTACCCTATCTGTTCAAAGCCATCTCTCATCTGCCAAGGAGATGAGATCACTGAGATATCTGTGTTGCCAACGGGTTTTATCTTTTTTCCCCATTTGAATTTTCTATTATTCAAGGCTTCACATTCCAACTAGAGTGTGAAATTAGTCATGATCAGTATTGATCATACTGCCTTTTGTTTGATGGGTACTCTCAAATGGATCTCATCTGATCTGTTTAAAACATGGTTTCCTTATTTGGCTGTGGTTGTTGAGCATATATATACACAGCAGAACACGCCGCACCAATTCGACAGATTCCACACATGCGGGTCAGGAGCTGAGATCACAGTCTTCACAATGATGCGAAACCCCTTTCCTGGGCTGCTCCTCTCCCACGCCCATCAACTCAAGTTTCCTATCTCAGCTTTTCAGTTGCTGCTGTCACCGTTAAACCCAGTTAGACAGCTCTTAACAGAGCTTACTGCTCGACAGATATTTTCTACAGTTAAACTAAACAATGTGATTCAAACCCCACTTACAAAAGAATTAGTTGTTATTATTTTCTCATTTCATTGATGTGCAAAGAATTCTTGAAGCTCATCTGCCCAGGGTATTATAGTGGGAAGAAAGAACTCAAACCACATACAGAACTTCACCTTGTTAGTCCTGATCTCTTAAGCAGAGCTATTAGAGCAAGAACCACATTTTCTAAAGCCTTGCTCCTGCTAATGTGATCCATGAATCACCTGGAGAGTGTCAGAATGCAGAGTCCCGGCTCTTTCCCAAACCAAGTGAACCAGAATCTGCATTTTAATAAGATAGCTCAATCTCCATGTGATATGTGTGCTGTCACGTGTGTTGTGTGTGTTAAAGTTTGAGTAATGTTGTTGTAGGGAAAATAGCTATTATATATGTTGACTCATTTAATAAACCTCAGAGTTCTTGAAGTGCTAAGTTAAACTTGTGACTAACACCACTTAACTAATACTCATGTAATACCATCTAATAATTATCTTTCACGACTAAACTTGAATAAGTGAATGAGTGAATGAAAGCATATGGACAACATTAATTTTGTGATGTCTTCATTAATTTTCTTACTAAAGATCCAATAAAACTTCACAGTTAACATTTATTCTCCTGTAGTCAAGAAATCAAATGCCTTATTGCAGAATGTGAAAATCACCAAGCAATATCATTAATATCCCAAGCCAGTAAAAATTTGCTGAAGATAATTCAAAACCAGTTGCAGCAGTGCATCAATGGGGTGGGGTGGGGGCGTTGCTGCCAGAGGTCAGGCCACCTTCAGAAGAGGGCATGGCAGGAGGGAGATCGTTGCTGATGTCAGATGGATCTTGACTGAAAGCAGAGACTACCAGAGGGATGTTTACTCGTGACTCATTGACTATGCAAAGGCATTTGATATTGTGGATCAATGCAAACTGTGAATAACATTGAAAAGAATAAGAATTCCAAAACATGTAAATTGGATTTATGGACCAACAGACAGTCATTTGAACAGAACAAGGGAATAATGTATGTTTAAAATCAGGAAAGGTGTGTGCTGGGGTTGTGTCATTTCACCATTCTTATTAAACCTGAACGCTGAGCAAATAATCAGAGTAGCTGGACTATATGAAGAAGCATGCAGCAGCAGTATTGGAGGAAGGCTTATTAACAACCTACAGTGTGCAAATGACACCCCTTGCTTGCTGAAAACGAAGAGGATTTGAAGCACTTGCATAGGAATATTGAGGACTGCAGAATTTAATATGGATTAAAGGTCAATGTAAAGAAAACCAAAATCCTCATAGCTGTAGCAACCACATCATGATAAATGGAGAAAAGATTCGTATTGTCAAGGATTCCATGTTGTTTGGATCCACAATTCACGGTTATTAAAGCAGCAGTCGAGAATCAAATGACAGGCTGCCCTGAGCAAATCTGCTGCCCACGACGCTTAAACCGTGGAAGAGCAAGGAAGCCACTTCGAGAACTAAGTCGTGCCTGGTCTGAGCTCGAAGGCACAGAAAAGTTGGGCTCGGAATCGGGAGGCCTGCGGAAGAGAGGAGGCGCTGGGTTGAGGGTTGGAGAAGAGAAGTGAAAGCGCGGCGGGCCGACCAAAACAGGCAAATCCACGTCGGGAGCCGACAGCCAGCACGCTCCTGAGAAAGGAGGGCAGTGAGGATGTTGGTGCTTGTCATGGGGAGGCCGCCCCTGGAGCAGGGAGAGGAAGACCTCAGCAAGAGAGACTGACCACCGCGGTGGCTGCCACCAGGCGGTCAACCGTAGCAATCTGGAGGCTGGTGTTCCTCTTCGATTCTGGGATTGGTGTTTTCAGGCAGTATTTCATTCTGTTGTGCACAGGGTCCCTGTGACTCAGAGCTGCTTGACGGTTCCTAACAACAAGTAGGCCATCTGTTGAATCTTGCGAGACTGCCCCTGATGGAAGAGCTTGACCACACAGAAAATCATTTCTATTTTTTTTTCATCAGTTTTATTGGGACATGATCCACACATCATACAATTCAAAATGTCATTTCCAAGGCATGTGTTCAAACGCCTAATGATAACCCTGTGGGACAGGTACAACAATTTTCTAATAACCACTAGCAGGAATTAAGGGAGGAGGGTTTACCAGGGACTTATACTCACCTCCTGTTCCCTCCTACATTTGGAAGAGCAATATATCTTTGCAAAGCCCTTCATTACTATGACAACCTCAGTGAGGACTGGTTTTAGACCTGAAATATGTGTCCAGGAGATCTTTCTAGAATCTCCTGTGCCATAAAGATCTCTAGAAAACTAACCTTTACCAAAATCATAGTACATCGTACACACAGAGGTGGGGCGGGGGGGTAATTGTCAGATGATCACGACCAATTGCCAAGCCATTGATCCTCCTTTGCTCCTTCTCTGCTAAGGGACTGTAAATAAGTGCAGGACCAGATGAGAGGGTCTTTTCTTTTGCCTTTTGGACCATCGCTCAAACTTGGCGGCAAGATTCTCACACTAGCGACTCCTCATTGTTTTGGAAGCAAATAGGAAAATATGTACTTCCTCTTGTGGGTTCCCTAGGTATTCTGTTCTTGGTTTGTCCTTTAGGATGCAGGTGTTGTTGTTGTTTTGCTTTGTTTTAGTACTGTTGGTTTGTATGGGTTCTGGCTCCATATTCTTTTCACACACACTAGAACAATGATGGATTCTCGGCACTATATGTTTGTGTGCATTCTTTTGGGTTTAGTTGGTTTCTCTGTGAGGCTTGCCTATCTCTATTTCTATCCAATGACTATTTTACAAAACTCAGGAAGGATCAGAAGGGGCACCTGAGAATGTCCTTGACTTCTACCCCTCCGCTCCCCAATCCATGCCAGCAAGCCTCGTCCATATCTGCAAGCCTGATACAACTCACCAAAGAACTCACACTGAAGAGAGCACTTTACAGTGGGCCCCTTCTACTTTTATTTCTTGAAAGGATCAACGGAGAATTAGCACTGAAGGCCTTGGTGACTGAGACTTTGGGCAGCCCCAGGAACAATTTAATTACGCTCCTGTCCCGGCTCACTGGCTATTTTCTTCCATTGCTTTGTCTGAGCACCAGTGTCTGCAGAGATGAGCAGTGAACTTGAATTATGTTCAGCTTTCCACCTATCTAGATAGAAAACGACTGTGTTCACCTGAATAAATGTGAAAAG
>NW_022103920.1:63050300-63051668 GCF_000313985.2 Echinops telfairi
CTTATGTAGTGTTGTCTAACTCAACTAAGTTTCAACAAAGGTGCAAAAAATAAAGAATCTCAATTAGTATCCATATTCGTTTTCATTCAAATATTGTCCATCAATTATTATCTCTGGAGTAGGCTGAAATAGAGGGACACATATTGCCCATGCCTGGACCAGTTCTCCATACTAAGAGAAGTAGAAGGAACTAGAAATTTCTGTGCGGATGGTGTAAACAGTTTGTGAATCAGAAGCTTCCTGATGAAATTTATCTGGAATTTTCTACAGGAGGCTGTTACTTGTTAACTAAAAATGTTCACCAGTTTCATCAATAGTCTTCAAAGTGATTCAATCTTTTTAAATTTACTTAACTGTGTGTTAACTATTGGTCCAATACTAAATCAAAAATATAGTGATTTCCATTTAAAACTAGAAATGGCACCCAGAAAATGTATGCATATACAATATGTAAAAAATAAGCACAATTAGTGGCATTGAAAGTGACTGTCATGTGTCCCACAAATTCTCTTGAATATACTACATAAGGACATCAAGTATAGTGCAAAACAAAAGTAAAGGTTTTGTTTTCTTTTCAAAGAAAGCAAATTATCCTGATCCTAAATATGACAATATTTGGGATTTTCTCGTACATGGAATAGTTCACCTTCTCTTGGTTTATATCCTGGCAGTTCTGTTTTTAAAAAAAAGAAAGAAAGAAACACAATAAAATGATTTAGAGAATAAAATGCACTCCTAGAGATCTCTGCCCCAAACTGCCCTGATGGAAGCAAACACATGTTAGGTTCACGATACACCCATCTCAATGGGGAGCTGAACAGACGGGTACTTTATGAACAGAAGCAGAACACTGAAGCCTGACCACACAGGTAATTAACTTTTGAGTAGTACAAGAAATTTCGTGTTCGTTCCTTGATTCTGCCTCAGGTATCAACCACCCAAAATGTAACTGGCTGCCTTTACAAATCTCTGGCAAACAGCTGAGTAGCAATTCACATGACATAACACGAACTCCAGTAACAGGACATCCCAAACGTTAAAAGCTAGTTTGGATTGCTTTGTTACTAGGTGCTTAAGGCCGTTGGGAATGGAAAGAATTCTGCAGCTCCTTAGAAATGCGCCGAGTAGGAAGCTGAGGCTGGCACTGGTTCCCTTCTGGAGTTGGGCAAGAGCTCCTTCTACCTTGCAGGTTACAAAAGAGTTGGTACACCTCTGGTTTGAATTTGACGATTGGTGTTACCACAAACTATTCCTCGCTGTCTGAAATTAGACACTGCCTTGTGGAAATAAGGTTTTCTCAGTCCATCTTTAAAAGAATCTAAGTATGCAACTATAACCCTAATCTCAGTCCTGAACATGCAGGCTGCA
>NW_022103920.1:63059987-63061279 GCF_000313985.2 Echinops telfairi
CAGTTCATAACCTGCCTTTCACTGCAGGTTAGATGGAGCATGTACACCGGCACAGATAAGAGATAAGAGCTCACAACACAAAAAATCCAGGAACAAAAAGGAGAGTAGCGATACCAGGAGGGTAGGGGGAAGGTGGGGAGAAGAGGGGAGGAAGGGGGAACCGATCTCAATGATACACACACACACACACACACACACACGGTGAACAACAGAAACTGTGGGGGAAGGGAGATGGCGACATGTGTAAGATATGAAAATAATAATAATTTATAGTTTATCAAGAGGTCACAAGGGTGAGAGGGGGGTAGGGAGGGAGAAAAGAGGAGCTGATACCAAAGACTCAAATAGAAAGTAAATGTTTAGAATTTAATGATGGCAACATATGTACATATATGCTTGATACAACTGAAGTATCGTTTGTTCTAAGAGCTGTAAGAGCCCCCCCAAAAAAATAAAATAAAAAAAAAATAATAAAATAAAAATGTGGTTCAAATATGTATAAATTATAGCATTGATGCTAATCGTCATTTATACAGAGGAAAGAAATGGTTCTATATTATCTGCTTATTGTACTGGCACCCTTTGTTTTTAAATAAATCATATGTACCTATTCTCTAATTTACAAGATTATTAAATCATTATAACATCTTAAATAAATTAAGATAGAGATAAGCAAAGTGATCATAAAACATTATGAAAGAAGATAGAAATAATCTTTCCAAGAACATTGCAACAATTAATTTGTCATTTGACCTTTACCTTCTTAAAAACCAGAGGATGAAAAACATACACACAACAAAATAAATGCCACCAATAAATTCATACCTATCAATAATTACAATGAACCTAAATGGATTAAACACACCAGTCAAGAGATATAGAAGAACAGAAGAAAACAGGACTCGTTGATATGCTGTCTGCAAGAGACACACCTCAAACGCAAACACAAAATAAGCTGGGGGGAAAAAACACAAAGTCTGGAAAATATTTATCAAGCAAATATGAACCCCAAAAGGGTAGGAGCAGATTTGAGCAATCTCAAATGCTGATAAAATGGAATTTAAGGCAAAAAGCAGAGTAAATTCTATGAAGAAACTTCTATTGTGATTAAAGAATCAATCCAATGAGAGGCCATAACCTTACCAAGTATCTATGGCTGCAAAGCACCGCTCCATCCTGCACCGTCCTCACGACCGTCTGATGCCCAAGTCCGTTGATGCAGCCACTGTGTCCATCCATCTTATCAAGGGCCTTCCTCTTTACCACTGCGCTGCCCCTTGACCAAACATGAC
>NW_022103920.1:63061905-63063888 GCF_000313985.2 Echinops telfairi
GGACTACTTTACATTTATGGAAGATGTCAACACCTCAACAATAGAAAGATGAACAATGCAATCAATAGACCGGGAGAGGACATGAGCAGACACGTCACCAAAGAGGGCAGTCGGGTAACCAACAGCACACCACAAAATGCTCACAACCCTCAGCCACCCAAGAGACACAGCTCAACAACAACAACGACATATCATCGGACGCCAGCACTCATGCTAAACTCAGAGAGAGAAAGACAAGTGCTGGAGAGGGTGTGTAAGCGCTGGAACCCCGAGACACTGCCCCTGGCCCTGTGCAACGTGATGACCACAATGGAAACCAACGCGCTGCATCCTTAGACAGTGGGAACAAAAATATACAATCTAGCAACCCCGTGACTTGGCTTCTCTCCTAGACATATAAGACCGGTGACACCAGTAGATATGCTCACACCTATGGTTATCCTATCACTATTCACAATAGCAAAAATATGGGAACACCCTAAATGCCATCAATAGAGGAATGGATAAACAAACATTAGAGGCTGAAGCCATATGGATCTACCCTGATAGAACCAGACCTCTGGAGCCGGAGAAGCCAGGTAGAGACCCCTGCCAGCGCTGGGATGCTTACAATGCCACTGGAATCAGAAGCCTTCCAATCCACTGGCCTGTGATCTCCCGGCATTTGGCTTCATTGCATGTGTTGCGTGAGTCTGAAGAAGACTTTATAGATTGATATCAAACATATGGGCTAATATCGGACTTATGGGCTTGGACTGGACTGGGTTGGCATGCTTTCTTAATGTACAATTACTCTATATAAACCTCTTTCTTATTCACATATGAGACTCTATGAACTTGTTTCTCTAGTCTACCCATTCTAACAGACTAATTAGTCAATCACAAAAGAACAAATATTGTATGATACCACTATTATGAAAATATTTTTATACAAAAAGAAACAAATTTTATGGTTAACGGGTGGAAGAAGAGAGGGTCAATCACTAATCTAAGAGTAGATGCAAATTAACTTGAGTGAACAAAACCAAATTTACTGCTATCAAGTTGATTCCAACTCATAGCAACTGAAGAAGGTAATAATACACAGTAAGGAAGAAGTAAGCACAAATGTGTTCAGGCAAAGGAAGACACTGAGAGCCCAAGAGTTAAAGACAACAGAGGTAAATGCTATATCTATGCACACCACTCTGAGGCAACAGTAATACCAATAATCTACAAGTAGCCATACGGGCATGCCAACTTAGTAGAAATGAGACCACACACACAAATATAGAGATTTTACAAAAGATGTTTCTACATATGTTTTTATATGTGCTGTAAGGATATTTATGAAGATAGAAGAGTATACAAGGGACAGAGTAATGAAAACTTCTTAGACATAACCAAACAATTTCAGAGAATGAGTTACTGGGACCAGGGTTCAGGATCATACTCTCAGGGGACATCAAGGTCAAGTGGTACAACATAATCTACAAAGAAAATGTTCTACATCCTATTTGGTGAGTGGCGACTGTGGTCTTAAAAGCCTGTGAGTGGCCATTGTTCTCTCCTCAACCACAGCAATGAACAGGGAAGCAAAACCAAGAGCATGGATACAAGGAATCCCTATGACGGACCAAAGGAACCCCAGGTTCCACATCCCTGAAGCTGGAAGAATGAGATGGTGTCTGGCTACCACTACTAACTGCTCTAGAAGGGATCACATCAGAAGAGCCTGGTAATAATGTGATATATAGGTAGAATATATATCTAGTGAGATAGAGAGAGACTTGAAATGGCAAAATTGGCAATTTCCTCTGAAAACCAATGGGCCCGACTTGGTTTTTTCAGTGCTCAAATAGAAAGTTATTCCAAAGCACAGACGTGTCCGCAAAGATATATATGCATAAAGTCAAAGGTCTCTCTGTATTCCTCTATGTTTAATATAGGACACAGAAAACACTAGCAATGTCCAATTGAAAGAGGTTTAATACCTTTAATACT
>NW_022103920.1:63064938-63066280 GCF_000313985.2 Echinops telfairi
GGCCACCCTGAGATGGTACAGATGTGTGTCTTCTAGGTCTTCTGTTTGTTAGGGGAAATACAAACATATCTCTTCTAGAAGAGACAAGTTATTTACATTTGTTTAAAAAAAGGCCTGTAAATCAAGCATTTGTCTCACAATTTACATTTTGCATTTGATTAGGCAGAAAGTCATTATTTCCTCTTCTGATTCAGATAGTAGAATTAGGAATATGTTTGAAAATTCATTAACAGTTTAGACAGCTTAGACTCTGTAACTGTCCCTAGCTAAAAATAGAGAAGATGCAAATCTATTGTACATCATCAAAACCACCAAATATAAAGATGCACATCAGAGATGGGGCTGACAACCGAAGGAGAAGCTAAAAGGTGGCAAAAAGATGACAAGGAAAATGAAATGCGTTATTAGACCTGCCAATGAAAAGAACAGATCAGACTAACACTAATGAACATACCACAGATGCAACAGCACCTAGCATCCTCTCTCATTTTCAACCAAATATAGCGGGATCTACAGGGTGTGGGGCTCTTATGATCATTATTTTTACCCCCATGAATGCAGATTCTTTTTTAAATTTTAACATGCTGCTGACATCTAATTCACAAGCCATAGAACGTAATGGTTTAAATATATTTTAAAGGAGTGTGCAATCATCACCACAGTCAGATTTAGAACATTTTCTTCATTCTTGTACTGATTATTATTAGCTCCACACTTCCCTCTCACCTCTTCTGCCATAACCCTAAGAAATTATTATTCCAGTTACTATCTCACTATCTCTATAGATTTGCCTGTCCTGGATTTTTTATGAAGAAAAGTATACAAAAAAAAACAAACCACTAACAAAATAAAACACAGGAAAATTTCAATGGCAAAGAAAGCAGAAAATAATAAAAACTAGAGAAAATCTAAATGGGTCAAAGGGAAGAACAAATGATAAGGTGTCAAATTTTAATCTGCTTTCCAATGATCTCTGTCTGGTAACAAGGCTGTGTCCACATCCCTGGTCAATAGTCAGAGGCGAATCTCTAGAAGCTCAGTCCATCAGGACACTCCGAATGGATCTGGGCCTTTCACTGTTGCCTGTAGCCTCCTGCAAACTGAGTGCTCTGAAGTGAAGTTCCCGCCTACAGTTGTGGAGATTGTTATTTACAATTCTTGGATTACACGTCCGAGTACGCTTCCATGTGGACTGAGCTGATACCTAACTTGGATACTTAGCTGGAGGAGCCACGGAGAGACCCCATGCCAGCACTGAGATGCTTACAACACCACTGGATCCACAAGACTTGCCACCCACTAGCCTGTGATCTTCCTGCATTCAGAATCATTGCATGTATTA
>NW_022103920.1:63067841-63097345 GCF_000313985.2 Echinops telfairi
GTCCCCATTTTCAGATACAAGGAGCTTTCCGTGGTCCTCCTACCTAGGGTTTCTGCGGTCCTTGTCCCTGTTGGCCACCTCCTTTTTAAACGAAATAGACATTATTTTTACAACTATTTAGAATTTACAGAAAATTGTATGGTAAGTACAAATGTTCCCATATACCCCTCTCTCCCAATACAGTGTTTCCTGTTATAACATCTACAATTGAAAAAGAAAGCCTGATGGTCCTGCTGGTAGATGTTGAACTGCTAGCTGCAGGGCCATGGTTGAATCCCACCAGCTGCTGCTCAGGAAAAAGACGTGGTGGTCTACCCCGTAAAGATGGACAGTCTTAGAAAGCCTGTGAGTTGGAATCCACTCAATGGCACTGGGTCTGGATTTTTGATTTGACAATTAATGAACCAATATTGCTGTATTATTTAAGTCACTACTCTTATTATTATTCTCTGTGTTGTGCTATTCCACAACTACCACTTTCTCCACTGTCTTTTCACTGATTTCTCTTTCAAAGTCTTGAACCTGCTTCTCCTCTTTTCTCACAAGCTTAGCTGTCTCCTTCAGGAACTTTTGCAGTCTGTGTATCTCCTTATGTAAGTACAACCTGAGGTTTCATTCTGGTAAAATCTTTTCCATCCAGAGAATTCATCAACCTTTAATATTTCAATTGTGAAGCCAGAAATTCTTGTAGTATGCATTTATCTGACAAGAAGTCCCACTGATGTCCAAACTCCATGCCCTTCATCCTAAACTAAGTCCTTATTTCTATCATAAGTACCATGACCCCAGTCTCTCAGGATCAAAACCTAATGCCTCTTTACAGATTCTTCTCACTACCCACATCTAACTAGTTACAACATCCTGCTAATTTTCTACTGGAAATGTGAACCTTCCCTTTCCATTCCTCATTCTGGTGCCCCTTCCCAGACCTGGATTACTCTTCTGTGGTTAAGAAGGTAGAAGGAAATGGAAGCTTTCATTTGCAAGATAACAGAGGGAAATCTTGGAGCCAGGAAGACTTGAATCACCTGCCATCTTGGAGGTTAAATGTGGAGTGCTAAAACACGGCTCATACAATAAGGAGCCTTGACGAGACCTTGCCAGGTCAGATGGCTTCGAGTCATAGCCGCTCTGCAGAAGAGGGTAGAACTGCCCCACAGGTTTCCTAGGCCGGCATTTGGAGCAGGTCACCAGGCACTTCCTCCTGCAGAGTAAGTGGTAGGTTCGAACCTGCCAACCTGTCTTTTAACAGTCATAACAGTTTGCCCCCAGGACACTTCAACTCCAAGCAGTCTAAAATAGCAGAGTCTAGAAGCCCTGGTGGCATAGTGGTTACACACTGGATCGTGATCCACAAGGTCCGCAGTTCAAAACCACCAGCAGTCCCACAGGAGAACGGCAGGGCTTTCTGTTCCTGTATCAGTCCCAGGGCTGGAAACCCAGAGGCAGCTCCCGCCTGTCCTACAGGGTCACTAGGAGTCGGCAGAGACTTGATGGCAGAGAGGTGAGTTGAGTCGAGGAGAGCAATGTGATCACCAAAGCCGTAGCAAGCTCCCAAGGGGTGGAAAGTAGGGACTAGAATTTCTGTGCATGTTGGAGCATGGAAAAGTGATGATGGAGAGCCACAGCTCTGCCCCAGACCTTTCAAAAGGCAGATCCTTTGAAAGACTGATGTGTTGTTGTTGCTGTTGTTAACCTGTAAACATCATTCCTACCTTAGTTTTCTCCCAATAGATACGGATCTACCAGATTCCTTCTCTGAAATCAAAAGAGCGTGTAAGATTGCATCTTTGCTAGCTGATCCACTGATAGAGGTGACTTTTACCCTCCCCCTCCACCAAGAACTATAGTTCTCACTACGCTCGCTTCCATTCACTCTTGATTCTGAGCCCGTGAGTCTCCCCATTCGTTAAGCTAGCTCCTAGAAAATACATTTCCAAAATGGTATAGATTTCCTCCTTCTGTGATGTATCATAAGAGTCCTGGTGTACAATGTTTAAAGTGCTCGGCTGCTAACCAGAAGGTCAGCATTTAAACCCACCCTCTGTTCTGGAGGAGAAAGATCCGATCCGGCAGTCTGCTCCTATAGAGATTTACAGCCTTGGAAAATCTATGGGAGCGATTCTGCTTTGCCCTGTGCTGCTATGAGGCAGAAAGGGCTCATCCGCAGTTGGTGGTTGGTAATTAATTATGATTCCTTAAAAGCTACTTCCAGAAACTACTACCAAAAAAGTAATCATTCTTTTATTAGTGTAATTATTAGAACACATTATTTAATATAACTAGACAATTTGTTTATTCAAGATTTGTCAGTTTCAGTTAGTTTGAACAGGTTTTGATAAAAATCTAAAGATACTGATTTATAAAAAGACCAGTAAATGTCAATGAGCTATAAAGAATCAGCCAATAAACCAAATTCAAGTACATGAGTATCCTCTTGAAATTTTTATAACAAAACTATGAAAACAATAGTTACTAACCCACAGGAAACCTATGAAACATTTTATATTACACTAAATTTTCCTGATGAATGCCTCTTTAAAAATCCTCTCTTGAGCCAAGCAGGTGTTGCATTTACCTCCTAAGAAAGGCTGAGGAGGACGGGGTAGGCACGTTTTATCTTTCACCTTGAGTAAGTCTGCTGAGGTCAGTAACTGTGTCTTTCATGTCTTGTAATCGGCGCAGCAAACACACTTATGTGGTCAATGGCCCAAATTTAAAAAGTGTCTCTAACACTTGTTGCTGCTGCTTGTCAGTCCTGACTCATAGCAATCCGATGTACAACACATCAAAACACTGCCCGATCTTCAGCCATTCTCACAATATGAGCCCATTCTTGTAGACGCTGTAGTAACCCGCCTCTGTATTTCTTTTTGGCTGCCCCTACTTTAGCAGGTATGGTGTTCTTTTCCAGAGCGGATCTCTTCTGATAACATGATCAAGTGTGAGGAGCAAAGTCTTACCACTCTTGCCTGTAAGAAGCATTGAGACTATACTTCTTCCAAGACTGATTTGTTTCCAAGACTATTCTCCTAGCAGCTCACAGTATTTTCAATAGTTGAAGACTAAGGTGTGCCTAACCCAAGTCAGGTTATTTTCAATCAGCTCATATACATGGAAAGGTTAGACAATAAGGACAGCCAAAGAAGAAAATTACTGACACTTACTAGCCCTGTTCACATTAATGAGTCACTTGGACTCTCTAGACTTTGGTTTTTTGACCTGGGAAACTGAGACGATCATCTCTATGCTATACATTTGTTGGGAGGAATGGATACTCTTTTGCATGTGAAATATTCCCTGCCTCTGCATTCTGTCCCACAATACTGAGTTCATCCTTTATGTCAATCTCTGTTCTTGGTGCTGAGAATTCAGCTCTTAGTGGGCCCCTGTGTGGGCTCTGCTGTCAGGGGGCATGCAACCTGGCAGGAATTGTGCTCTAGGAGCAAGGATTAAAGTGTTGCAGAAAGACCTAGAAGAACCAGTGATGTCCATAGGGGCTCTGGACAAAGACTGAATGGAAGAATAAAAAAGAATTAATCAAATAGAGATCTGTGTGTGTATGTAATCTACTCTTTTTATATTTTTGAAATTGAGACTCTACCACAAAACCTACTGAGGTCAAATCAATTCCAACTCATAGTGACCCAACAGGATGGAGTAGAGCTGGGTCTAAGGGTTCCCAAGGGTGTAAATCCTTACAGAAGCAGAAACCTTATCTTTTTCCCTGTGACATTAACCGGGGGATTTTAATCCCTCGTCCATAAGTAAATGTTTTGTAGCAATGTAAGCATGCAAATGTGACTGAAAGCAATAGCTACTTACCAGAAAATTTCTAATCCAGTTCCTTCCACACTGTCCAGATTTAGGACTACAAAACAAGTATATTTGACAAACCTTGAATTAGGAGACAGTACTTAGTTACATCTAATGCTACCCCTCAATGGTCTCTGACTTCCCTTGAATCATGTTTCTTTGAAACAGGCACATACAAGAATCTCTTCCAGCCCATTGGCCCGATGGTTGTGGTCTACATTTCTTGGCATGGACTAGTGAGCAGTTCCAATTTTGCATCCAGGTGTTAGAATATCTCGCTTGCATTCCATCAGTTCTTGGGATCTTGTTTTGCACCAATGCCTTGAGTGCAGCATGGAGTTCTTCCTCCAATATTATGGTTCTTTATCATACTTTACCTCCTGCAATAGCTGACTATCAACCAATTATTTCTAATACAGGAATTTCTATGTTTACCTTTTAAAATTGGCACATAATCACATATCAGACAATTCAATAGTTCAATCCTATCAACAAGAGTTGTATCATCATTATCACCATCAATTTTAGAATATTTTCTTCATTCTTGTACTCATCATTATAATATCTTGATCTCCCCTCAATATCCCATGCTATGCCCCCAAGAAAGCATTAATTAAATATCTATAGATTTAGTTGTTTGGACTTCATATACAGAAGAGCATAGCAAAAAAAGAACAAAAGACTAACAATAATAACAAAGTGAACAGAGAAAGACCTCAATCAAAAAGAAAGTAGGAAATATTAAAATTAGAAATTTAAAATGGGTCCAAAGGAGATAAATGATAATGTGTTAAACTTAACTGCACCTGCGATTGTCCACTTCGCAATGCACTCTGCATGGTAGCACACCTTTGCAGAGCGCTGGTCTCTGGTCAGAGGGATTCATTAGAGACTTAACCCACGTGTATTTCACCTGCACTTTTTTTTTAACTGATATAATTTTTAAATAGGTCAAAAGGGAGATAAAATGATATTACATTTTAACCTAACTGTGTCTACCATAATCAACTTTACAATGTTCTCTGTCTGATAACAAGGCTATTCACATCCCTAAACTATGGTCAGGGGGAGTCACCTGGGGCTTGATCTTAATCACCTTTTTGGCTTGAATTCATCTGCTTCTGTATCAAGTCCCAGCTTCACTCTGTCCGATAAAGTTGCTATGAGCTGCAATTGCCTCAATAGCAGTGGACTGGGTTTGGAGGTTTGTTATTCGTTTTCATCCAGTCAATTCTGACTCATGAAGGCCTCGTGTGTGCAGAGAAGAATCGTCCCAAAGGGTTTTCAAGGCTGTCACCACTCAGACGCAGATCACCACGCCTGTCTCCTTCAGCACCTCCATGTGAGTTGAAACCATGACCTTTCAGATAGTGAGCGTTTAGCCATTTGTGCCACCCAGGAATTCTCTACAGTATCCTAGTCCACTAGTAAGGAAACTGCTTCTATTAGAACTGAGAAATGATGGAGGAGAAACCAGTTCTACTTAAAGAAAGAAGGAAACAGAGATGATTTTTCTGACATTAGACATGGGACTTAGAAGTGAATAGGTACTCTAGGAGTAAAATGTAGAATAAAATTCAAATTCCAAAATATGATCTGTTAATAGAGACAAGAGGATCCCTTGAGACTATCATCCAAAGATACCCTTTGAACTTGGCACTCCTGAGGCTCAGCGTATCCTTTGAACTTGACACTCCTGAGGGTCAGCGTATCCTTTGAACCACTCTGAGAGGTCACCTTTCGGTCAAATAATAGATTGGCTTAACAATATTGCTTGTGAGTAAAATGGTCCCTTAAAATAATCAACTAGAGTAAACCAAATAGCCAGCATTTCCCCAAAAGCGAAGAAGAACAAGTAGGGAGGGCTCAGGGCAGCTGGCTCACTGGAAACAGAACAAACAGAATGGGAATATTGAGAGTGCTGACACATTGCGACCATCTTAACTAGTTTCATGGAATGATTTGCGTAGAAATTGTTAAATGGAATCCTGTTTTGCCGTGTAAACTTTCACCTAAAACACAATAATTTTTTGTAAGAAGTGAAAAAGGAATTCCCCACATGTTAAAAAACAAACAAACAGGAGAGTGATTTCAAGTAGAGAGAAGAGTAGATACGAAATCAAAAAAGCAGGAGAGTGCACGCAATAGTGGCTCTGACAGAATCCCAGCTTAGCAACAGAATTTAAAAATCAAGGTAGGGGGTACACTTGACTGTGGTAATAACTTAGCAGTTAGCTACATCCCCCCATTTATATGTGACTAGAATTCACAGAATCGTACCGGAAAACCACCTGTATTTTAGTGATTGATTAGGATGGCAAACCAGCTCTTTCTTTTTTCCACTGTAGTAGCAACAGCCTCTAGTCTAAAAGGGCATCTTCTTTTCTTTCCCTCCATGCCGAGAAAGGAGTGCTTCTATAAGCTTTTGCTTCTCTTCCCTTTCGGTTCTTTCCACGTAAGTCTTGCAAACACAAAGACACACCCATGAAGGCAAGGTTTCAATGCAGAAAGCTCGCCAATCCAGTTACAACGCCGTCACTGGGGATGTTCATGGGGAGACGTGGCCTTCGAATTGCTCAACAGGGTGAGACCTGGAAAAGGGATTGGGCATGCACCTGGAGCCAACATGTCTGGCTCCGGCCACCTCCTTCTCTCACAGTGCCAAAGAAGTAGAAACCAAGGAACCATCTCTTTATTGTTCTCTTGCAAAAAGGAAAAAAAAAAGGGCTCGCTGCCCATGGGGGAGGGGAGATATCACAGAAGCATTTCCATGACCTACTATGGAAGGGTGGAGTTGCTGCTCTCTGAAAATGGGGGAAAGAGGGCCTTTCAACTAAATAAGGGAGAAGAGTTGACCTACAGGCCTGCTGGCTCGTGTCCATGGAATAGAATTCTAGAACCCTTCGCTGCTGTAAGAACAGCGGAAGAAAACACAGCCCAGGCTGCCAACAAGACCTGAGGCTGCCAGCTCCTCGCCATGCCATCCAGCACACGAAAAAGCCACCTCTGTTTTCCTTTTTTGACCAAACCCACACAACTGAGCTCTCTTTGACTCTGGCGGCGCAGACACTGGGATGTGTTTCTGAGAGCAGTTTATGATGACATTTATGAGCTATGCCTCCCAGTCATCTCGGAAGGTGAGTGAAGACAATCCAACCGAGGCATGGGGAAGCTGAAGCATCACAAGCCCCACTTCGGGCCCCAACAAGTCCAACGGCAAGGGCTGGAGTCTGTCTAACCAACGATTTCAACTCCGGCAAGGGTTGACTTGCTTTTGAGTGGGAGAGAAAACGTGTCCTTAGGGAGATAACACGAATGAAACTAAGTACCAGGGTAAACCATCGGGGTCAAATCTAAACTACTCCTCTGTCCAATGTGTCCCTGACTCCAGGTATGAATAAGTGGCTCCTAGGCTCCTACAAATGGGCAGTATCTTATTCCACTCATAAGGAAGATGCTTATCCCAACATTGAGAGGCAGAAGGCATTTCAAAGACACTAGATACAGACTCGACTCAATGTCAACCAAAGAAACAGCACAAGTTCAAGGTGAAACCTTACCAAGAAAAAGCCCAGAGAACTCCAACATTTATTTGTCAGATTGGGTGGCTTCTCTGTCAACGACATCAGGAGGACTTGGCTGCTCTAAGCCATGCAATCAGGAGCAGGTAGCTTTTAGCATTCTGCATAACCATTTGGCCCCAAGAGAGTTATCAAAATACAAATAAATGAATTCTTGACCATCGATTCCGACTCATAAAGACCCTACAAGATAGGATAGAACTGCCCTTTTTCAAGTTCCCTCGACTGTAACTCTTTATGGGAGTAGAAAGCCTCATCTTTCTTTGTGGAGGGGCTGGTGGTTTCAAACTGCTGACCTTGAGGTTAGCAGCCCAACGCATAACCCCTACATTACCAGGCTCCTTCAGAGGGAGATACTCAATATATAAAATATACATTATATAGATATATATGTATACAGAAAGATACTTGATTATATGTATATATAAAGTATATTACACTTATATTAAATATTATATCACATTACTGCCAGATTCTGAGATGTACAGATCTATTTTTCATCAAGAACTTTAAAAGTTTTATTAAAATCCTTTACTAAAATGCGTCTCTTTAAACAAATTGCTCTTGTCTCCAGTATAAGCAAATCTCTGAACATTTCATTTCACTTTTTAATAAGGACTTTAAAAAAATAAGACATTTTCAACAGTGCCCCCCCCCTTTAAAATCTTCATCCACTCCTATTTGCCATCAGTGAAGAATGAAAAGCCTGCACAGCATAGGAAAGAGACCACTGACTACCTTGTCAAAAAAGGAGGTCATATCTCACCATGCTAACTGCTGGTGAGAATAAATTTCAGGTGCTGGGATTCTACTTTTTACTTCTCAGCTCATGTTGTTTCTATTGTGAATGTTGCCTACTCAAAGTTTTCCTTTCCTTTTTTTTTTTTAAGTCTTATTAAGTTTTGCATTTGCCTGTGGCCTTGGGAGTCTCACCACTCAAGCAGAGCTGCACTTGAACCCCAGCTCCAGGTGTACAAAATTGGCCAGTGAAAGCCCTGAGGATCGCAGTCTGTGACCTGCAGCCAGTCATAGAGATGGTCTTGCTCCACTGGGCATCGGGAAGGCAGCTAACAACAACAAATCCCAAGTGACCCACTAAGGGCCCTAAGCTCCCCTCCCCGTCTCTATCCCGCCGCCTCTTAGAGTTCTCAATCTTTGTCTGGTAAATATGACCAGGGGTTCTTAGAAAAGGAAACAAAGACCTATACAAAAGCAAAGGGTTGCCCAGAAATAACTGGGCACCATCCTTGCCATTTCACTTTCTCTTTCCCCACAAACAACCCGTCATCAAGTCCCATCAAGTCTTTATATCTCCCCCATCCTTTCTTTTCCACTCTGTACCTCAGCTCATCTGACTCAGGGCTCTGACTCACCCGCTTCCTGAGGCATTCTCTACAGGGTCACCATAGTGTGCTTTCTCAGCCACAAATGTGATCTTGTCATCGGCCTGTTTGACAAATCCAGTGCCTGTTGCTGCACTCAGAATCAAGTGGAGACACCCCATTACCTAGCTCAGGGCATCTACCCCTCTAGTCCCATCTCTCCAATCTCATCTAGAGCTCTATCGACCCCCACCCAAATTCCGCCCCCCTCCCCACCAACCATGCTGAACTATTTGCAGTAATTAATGTTAAGAGTCAGAATTGTTTTAGATTTAGTTTAAATGCTACCTCTTCTTAGAAGCTTTCCCTGACCCACCACCTCATCCTACCTAGCTGGAGTTGGGAGCCCCTCCCAAAGTCTCCCAATTCACCCAATGCTCCCTGGATCATAGCACATGTTTCTTTTGGCTGTAATGATCTGTGAGCTCCTGAAGGATAAGGATTACCTTTTTATCCTATAACCGCCACATCTAGCTCAGTGCTTGGCACAGGACTTGTGCACTGGATAAATGAATGGACTTGGCCATCAACTTCAGTGTCAGAGGTGTAGTAGGAGTTGGAAGTGGGCGAAGGTGGCTTCCTTTCTTTCCTTCTCAGGTCAGATCCAGGGTCAAGGGATCTCGTAAGTGGATGACTGTTCTGTAGGAATAGATGGAAAGTCTCCTTTTCCTACACGGCTCAGGGCAGAACTACCCTGTTCTCATGCTTCCCGGCTTCTATTTCCCCTCTCCCCACCCCCATGGTCAATTCTAACATCTCAGCCATCCCTAGAACTAACCTACCCTACCCAGGAACTTCTAAACATTATAACCCCTGGATTTCCCAAGAGTCATTTGGGCAGCTGGTTAAAACATAGTTGCATGTGCCCCACCCTCCCAGACCCACAGACTCAAAGGTTCTGATTCATCACGTCCAGGGTGGAACCCAGTGATTTATAGTTTCCGAAAGCTCTCCCAGGAGTCACTGCTGCACGGGTACTGAGGTTTTCTTTAGGATGATAGAAAGTTTGGGGAAATGGATAGGAACAGCCCAGCATAGTAAAAATAATTAATGTCATTGACTTGTGCATGTAACATGATTAAATGACAAGCTTTTTGATATATTGCAAAAGGCGAGAAAATTAAATGAAAAGATAATGAAAGTTTGACAGGAGTTATAAAGTCATGTATTTAACATATTATAGAATATGTTATATATTATATAGTAATATATACTATTTGTATATTTATTACATGTGAATATATATACCACAATAAAAACATTTAAGCTGCCCCATAGCTACCCAGGTGCCCTGATATGGTGGACAACTGCTGGCCAAAGATCAAGCTTCTACTTCCAAAATTCAGTGCTCTCGTACTCTCAGTCCATGGCCCTTTCCCAAAGGTCAGCTGGCCAGAAGACAACCGTGTACTGGGCTCAGGGGAAGCAATGATAGAAGATTCACACACACACCCCCAGCACCCAAAGCAAAAGATTCTGTGTCTTACTCCATTTGCTTATTTATGTCTTGCGATGTGATGAAACAACTGAAGGTGCCGTGGGACACAGGAAAACATGGAACTTCACAGAGCCCCTCAGATAACGAGGCCCTCCTCATGAAGCAGTTGCTTCCTGTGATTCTGAACGTAGATCATTCTGCAATAGCACATCTCCCTTCCCGAGGCTGAAAATGCTGCAATTGCTTGTGTTGTCAGATTGCATTTATTTTTTTAATCATTTTATTGGGGGCTCATACAACTCTTATCACAATCCATACATACATCTGTTGTGTCAAGCACATTTGTACATTTGTTGCCATCATAATTCTCAAAGGATTTGCTTTCTGCTTGAGCCCTGGGTAGCAGCTTATTTTCCCCTCCCTCCCCGCTCCCCCACGAACCCTTGATAATTTACAAATTATTATTATTTTGTCAGATGCATTTTAGATACGTCATTAGATCTAATGCTAGACAGACAGAAACGTTGCAACAAGAAGAACAAAAGGCACTGGAACTAGTGCGGACAAGTGGGCCTTTCTGAAAAGTCAGCTAGATTCGGTATCTGCTTCCCCTTTGTAAATTGTATCAGCACAAGGTAAAATGGCTAAGCCACTAGACCCAAATCCCGTTTGTAGGCCACTGGAGATCCCCTTGCAGAAGGATCTCAGGGAGGGGACGAGCTAGACAGGGTGTAATGTAGCAATGTTGAAAAATACAACTTTCCTCTAGTTCCTAAATGCTTCCTCTGCCCCCCACTATCATGATCCGGGTTCTACCTTGCAAGTCTGGCTAGACCAGAGGATGTACACTGGTACAGATGGGAACTGGAAACACAGGGAATCCAGGGCAGATGAACCCTTCAGGACCAGTGGTGTGAGTGGCGATACTGAGAGGGCAGAGGGAAGGTTGGTTGGAAAGGGGGAACTGATTACAAGGATCTACATGTGACCTCCTCCCTGGAGGATGGACAACAGAAAAGTGCGTGAAGGGAGACATCAGACAGTGTAAAATATGACAAAATAATAATAATTTAGAAAAGTGGGTGAAGGGAGACGTTGGACAGGACAAGATATGACAAAATAATAATTTATAAATTATCAAGGGCTCATGAGGGAGGGGGTAGTGGAGAGGGAGGGGGAAAAATGAGGAGCTGATGCCAGGGGCTTAAGTGGAGAGCAAATGTTTTGAGAATGATGAGCGCAATGAATGTACAAATGTGCTTTACACAATTGATGTGTGTATGGATTATGATAAGAGTTGTATGAGCCCCTAATAAAACAAAACAAAAAATGGCTAAGCCACTTTGAAAAGTCCCCTTCTAGGCATTTAGAAAAGATCTCCTTTTTGCTGGATGAGACCTCAAGAAAGAGTTAAATTTACTACATTTTTCTATTTCTTATTTTATTTCCATTTCATTTGACTTTCAGGGCCCTTCTTCAAGTTCATGAGCAGAAGGACAAGTTTACTTCATGACTGTGAGGAACCCAAAGAACATTGCCTTCTGCCTCAGTGTTCTTAGAAAGAAAAACGTTTTTGAGAGGAACCAAAAATGGCTAAGTCATAGAAAGAGGGTGGCCGTCTGCGAAAGAACGGGTGAGGGCCCCCAGAGAAGTGGGCCTTCTCAGCTCGCCTTTCTCCTGGCGTGCATCCTGACTCGTGGTTTCCAACTTGATTTCGCCAGTTCAATAGGAAGGTCCCCTCCAGACAGCCCTGAACCCAGAGCACAAGCAACACAGCAGAGATCGGCCAGAGCTAGCCTGGCCGCAGACCCCATCCTTGACTCCATCGGCAGAGTCCCACATCTGTTGGAAGTGGGGTTGCTGTCCCCGTGCAGTGACCAGAAGTCCGAGCCACAGCCTGCAGTTCAGAAACTCATTTTCTCCACGGTGGCAGATGAACTGAGAAACAGGGAGTCCACATAGAGAGCTGGGAGGGCACTTCCTGTCGCTTGGGAACTGTACCATGAGTTAGTACAAACACACACACACACACACACACACACACACACACACACACCCATGGTGGCCCCATGAAATCTAAGTAGAACTTTGTTCCATATGGTTTCCAGTGGCAGATTTGTTAGAAGTATGGTAAATTGCCCGGCCTTTCTTCCAACGTCCCTCCTAGTGGACTAGAACATCCAGCCTTTCTGTGAGCAGCTGAGCACATTAGCTGCTTGTGCTACCCGGGGCCTCCGGATCTTTTCTTCATTCTCCATTCTGACACTGACCATTGGCAGTAAGCATGCCCTGATGGCAATGTCCTCAGAGCACCCTACGTATCACGTCTCCCCGGCAACAGAAATAACACGCCAGCTGCCGGGCCCTTCCCCATCTCCCACTCCTGACAATCACATCCTGACCCAAGACTGTGGCCCCAGGAAAGACTCTTCATGCAAATGCTGAAATTCTCTACAGTTCTCCTTAAGAGCCAGCGGCTGGCGGAGGGTAAGGGACCATCCTCTCCTCTCCTCTCCTCCCCTCGGATACCACAACCTGCCACCAGGCCACAAAATGGTGCTCTCGTGGCTTAGCTTTTTATTAGCCACTGTTTCTATTTTGGGTTGATCCTAGCAGATATCCTCAACAAAGACACCTTTCCTCATTAAAAAAAAAAAAAAAAGCCATGCATTGTCTTTTATTCTATTTTGGTTTTGTTGGTCACTTCTTATCGTGAACTGGGTGATGATTTACAGAGGACACCAGTTTTCCGTTCAACAATGCATACCCGTCTTGCTTCACCTCCTGGATGGCAGTCCCCACAGGATAGTACTCTTTACCCACTTGGTCCTTTCCCTTTCCTTCTTCTTTCCTAACGCTTCTGAACTTGTCCTTGGGCCAATGTGCACTTTCCATCTCAAACGGTTGGTTATTCTAAGGTGTGCACACTCCCCTGGTGCCATTGTTCTCTGTATAGACCTGTCTATTGTGTGGCTGAAAATCGACCCACTGGGGGGAGTTCTGTTCCAAACCTGCAAGGTGACTAAAAGTCATAGTCCCAGGGCTTCCACCAGTTTCTGTAACCAGGAAGCCCGGTCCTTTTTGACAATTTTGAGTTTTGTTCCACATTTTCTCCTCTATCCTGAATCTTCTAATGCCATCCTGTGGAGAGCAGTTAGTAGCAGTGGCCAAGCTCCGCCTCATTGATCTAGTGTCCGGATTCTGGAGATGGCTGTTTCCCTGGTCCATGAGTGTCTGCCATGCTCATCACTCTTCTTTCCTCCAGTGGAGAAAGCCCAGTCGTTGTGCCTCGGTGACCACTCATGAGCTGTCAAGAACCCAGTCACTCCTCTTTGTGGACTACGTTCCACCTATTGACTTTGGCGTCCCCTGAGTCTATGGTCCTGGCCTAGATCGAGTGACACATTCCTCAGGGTGTCTGCTTAGGTCTGAGATGTTTTCATAATGTTTCCCCGTATGTATGTTCTACCACATTCAGAGATATACACATGTGTAAGTAACTAAGCTTTGTCAAGTGTACATACACTCCCTTCTTCCCCTCCAACACCCTCTCAGCCATGCATCTGTGGCTAGATAACTCTGATTGCAGGATTTATCTCTATTACCTTGAACTAATGGACTACTCTCAGTGTCTCCTGCCTCCATCATTTTGCTGACCTCCCCCTTATTATACATGACCTACCCCTTCACTCAAGGTAACATGTCTTCCCATTGGCTCCCAAACTTATTTGGCTCTCCTCCTTTTCCAGGAAAAGATTCCTCGGCACCCCCTTTTGTACTATAGCCCATCACCAGGATCAAGTGGAGGGATTTGCTTTTGCAGCCCCCTAGGTCATTGCAGTGGGGCGGCATCACCCACTTTGGAAAGCATGGTCGTAGCCTGTGGTTTCCCCTCCTTTCTCCTCTCACCTTGGTAACTCTCAAAAAACTGTTTCTTTTAGTGTGAGACTCATTTCTTGAATTTTACAACTATGGTCTCATCCAAAAGTTGTCCTTTGGGGACTGACTAATCTCACACAGTGTAATGTCCTCCAGGTCCATCAGGCCACGAGGGGGTTCTGAAGGTCACTGTTCTCCTTTAAGATTCTACAGGAGTCCGCTTTGTGTACGTATCATAGTGTGCTTGTCTATTCTTCCATTGATGGGCACGTCAGTGTCCCTCTCTCTGTGTGCAGAGCTGGACAAACATGTGGGTGCACCCACTATGGCCATGGCCCTTACTTCTCGAAGATACATACCAAGTGGGTCGGCACTGCTTTGCTTGGGGTCTCTATTTCTAACATGGCAGGGAATGTTATGCCATTTCCCCAGTGTCGGCACCACTTTCCAACACCCCCCACCACCACCACCCCCAGCGGTGTCTGAGGGCTGCTGTCTCTCTCTCGCAGTCTCCCAACACCCTTGCCAGCATTTGCTGTTTGCTGATTTGGGGGAACTTTGCTAAGACTGCTGGTCACCTCGCTATTGTTCCAGCCCCATCCCCTGGGGCTCTGGCGCTGGTCCAAAGGGGGTGGGGCCAAACCAATGAGGGTGCCAACTCACTCTGACGAACTTGTTTCAGAATTTCCTGTCCAGAATGGGTTCTTCTCCTTTACAATATTGCAGCAGGACTTGAGGGTCATCTTAGCCCCCAGAAATTCGGGGACTTCTGCATTAACGGCTAAGAATCCACTGGGTAGCTAGCTGGCTCCAACCTTTTTACCTCCCTGCTAGGTTTTGTTGGTCCTCAGGATTAATGCCAGCAGGCATAGGAAGCCATATCTGAATGTGTGTTAAGCCAGTTTAGGACTTCATCCTGAGCTTTATCTTGTTCCATTCCTCACCTCACAAAGTCTCAACAAAAATGACAGTTCGTTCATTCCTTTAATGAGTGGTCATTGAATATCTGTTTTAGGTGCTAGACCTAAGTTAGTAAGCAAAATGGGTGAATATCTTTGCCCTAATGGGACTTCATTCTAGAGAAACACACAAAATGCAAAAGGAAGCTATGTAATCGGCTATGATATACGCTGTGGGAGAAAGACGGGCATTCAACTCCCATACAGAGTTATAGTCCTGAAAACCCAAAGGGAGGATTCTACCTTGTCCTATAGGATCTCTCGGAGTCACCGTCAGCGCAATGGCCGTGAGCTGGTATATGCTGTAGAATACACGGGCTGGGTAAGGGTGTGTGTGTGTAAAAGGGGAAGGGTGGGTGGAGATGGGGGAGGTAGGTACAATGGGAAGAGAACAAATGGGGTTCAGTAAGCAGCTGATGTTGGAGAACCTGACTTGAAGATGAATGTTAGCCCTTTAAAGAAAAATCTGGGGGAAGAGCTTTCCAGACAAAAGAAATAGTCAGTGGAAAATATTCTGAAAAGCATGTTTAAGAAACAGAGGAACCCTTAGTGGTACAGTGGGTTAACCACTGGTCTGCTAGATGAAAGATCAGTTGGCAGCTCAAACCCACCATCCACTCCATGGGAAAAAAGATAAGGCTATTTGCATCTATAAAGACTGACAGACTTGGAAGACCCTCTAGGGTATTTCCACCCTGTCCTGCAAGGTCGCTATAAGTCAGAATCAAGTTGGCAGCAGCTGGTGGGTTCCAAAAGTGGCCAGAAACCCAGGTGAATAGACCAGGAGGGGGAGGGGAGAACCTGCCGAGAAGGAATGGGAACGTTTTCACAAGAGATTACGAAAGGCCTTGGAAGTCATTCGCAAACCTAGGGCATTTGTTGCTTGGAAAATACATTCTTATATATTTAATATTCTCAGTCTAGTAAAACAAGTTTAAGTAAAGTGGCATTTCCCTGAGTGGCATAAACAGAAAGGCTTCTGCTTCACACCCAGTCAGCAGTGCCTCAGAGGATAGGCCTGGTAATCTACCTCTGAAAAGTAACAGCCATGACAACTCTATGAAGCACTGTGTTGCTTTGAAACACGTACGATTGCCAAGGATCAAAATCAACTTGAGGGCAACTGGTTGGGCCTTCTTGGTTAGCATATGTAACAGAGGACCCAAGGTGGGACAGTGGTTAAAGTGATGGACGACTAAATAAAAGATTAGGGGTTTGACCCTGCCAGTCACTGCAAGCGTGGCAGACATGGCAGTCTGCTTCCGTAAGGTTAGAGTTTTGGAAGCTCTGTGGGGCAGTTCTGCCCATCCTATTTAGTCATGAAGAGTCAGAATCAACTCAGTAGCATTGAGTATAGGTTGTTTTGTTTGTTTGTTTTAATTTTGATAGGCAATAAACGCTCACAGATACTTCAACATTCTCTCGTAGGCAATATTGTCAACATCTGTTTCATTCAAAATCATATCTGAATGGTAATGCATAAATAATACTGACAAAGGCGATAGGACTTTCATTTTATTTCCCTTTCCACCTTTCCTCTGGGGAGCTGAAAAAATCCACCAGTGGGGATGTCCACCCCATTGAGTTGGTGTTTCTATACAATTCTGGAGAACTGGCTTCAAGTGTGAGGCCGTGCTGAGACAAAATTCCATGGGGACGAGTGTGATTGCTTAGGAAATAAAGTTTTGAGTATGTAGCCGCTGAGCTCCCTACAGAAGAATAATAATATCTCTAAGGAAACAGGAGGTACGCGCTGGGAGCAGTCATTACCAACATTTGACAACGTGGGGAAGCTAAGTCCATGTAATGCCACAGCCCACAGCCAATCCTTCAGCAAGTTCTGTCAGCATTTCCCTCAAACAGATCCCCAGGGGAACCACTTTCCCTCAGCTCAACACCACCCCTCAGGCTCTCTGTTTTCTCCTGGACTGCGGGACCAGCCTGCCAACTGCTATCTTCCCATGCCTGCCTCCTTCCCTCCACTCTGGGAGTGGACCGGGTGGTCCCAAAAGGTGGTAGACAAGATCGGCAGGGCACCGATGACCGTGGGTGGCCTTTGGAAGCCACAGGAAGAGTTTGGATATTTCTGTGAGTAATATGGGAAAGCCTCGTCGATCTGGAGAAGAACAGTCTAATTTCAGTTAAAAAGCAAACACACTGGTTGATTCACGGAGCTGAAGTAAGACAATGTAGAAGGCTATTGTAGCAAGAGTTGAGGCTCACTTGCTTTTCTGTGAAAACTCTAAGATCTTACCCATTCATTCTTTTGCTTTTACCGTACTTCTCTCTGCAACATCATTTCCTCAGATCATCACATAAGTCCTTCCACCCTTTTACTCTGGTCTTTATTCAAATACACCTCCACAGAGGTCTTCCTTCACCACTGATTAAGATGATCTCCTGTCCTGTCATTAAGTTTACACAATGGATTAAGGGTCCGGAAGTTAACTGATAGGTCAGCAGTTCAAACCCACCAGCTGCTCTGCAGGAGAAAGATGAGGCAGTCTGCTTTGTAAACAGACGACCTCAGAAACTCGATGAAGCAGTTCTACTCTGTCCTGTGAGGTTGCTGTGAGTGAGAAATAACCTGGAAGCAATAGTTTTATTATGCATTATGACCTGCTGTTTCACTTACGTGTGCATATATATGCATTATATATACACTTTTTATTTTATCTCTTCCACAAGAGTTTGTACATCAAATGGGAACAGGATATATGCTTGGGATATAATAAGTATAATATGGAATTTACATATATTGCTGCATGGATGGATGAAATTCATACCCCCATCCTTTTATAGCATGGTTTGAAACAAGCAAAATGGAATCCAGTTCTTTTTCTTAAGAGATGCTTGCCTTTCCAGAACAAGAAAATGTGGTATAAAAAAGTAAATACTCCTGATTCACAGTAAACATTGTTATTATAGCTTCAGTATATTCTAAGCTATATTATGCATTTTACTTAATTTATCTGACTTAATCCTCACAACAACCCTCAGAAGAAAGAATTATTAACCTAGTTTTACCGATGAGGAAACTAAACCTTGAAGACCGACTCCTCATGTCAACTTTGGAAGGCTTGCACGTTCATTGCCATCCCGCTCTTGAGAAGCCCTTGAAAAGATGGCTTTAGCCTTGAAAAAGAAAAAGTTGCTAATAGACATGTTTCAAAGCTGAGAAGCTGTTATCGTTTTAAAGCGAAATTGGACCTGGTGTCCCCTGATCCGATGACCTTCCCTTTTTTATCCCAGGTAATCCGGTAATCTCCTGGTGATGAGCAGAGCAGGTACACGCTATTAAATAATGGGTGCAGTTCAATGATGCCACCTCCAGCTGCAGGTGTCCAGCAGACAGCCATAATGGACAGGACAGAGCTGAGCAGGGCAGTCTGGTCACGGGCCCAGTCACCTTTCCCGGCTTCCCTTCAGGAGCTTGCTGCACTGATTTTACTACCCAGATCCTTTTTGGTCAATGGCTGAGGTCTAGGACTGGACCATGGCTAATATCCTAGGTCCAGATGCTAGCCCTAACCTAGATGGTTGCTGAGGTGAGTTAGAAACTGTTCATTGAGTCTCGCCCAAAAGATCAAACATAGAATCAAATGTAGATTGCCCTCTTCACTCTCTGGATATGTGAATGCCCCCCACAAAAAATGAAGTTCTTAAAAAAGAGGATGTATGTATAGCCAATGTAATGTAAGTTTAAAATTTTAAAAGCTACTGGGAGAAGTAAATAACGGGCAGAGAACCTGGATTCTTAGCAAGATAACCAAAGATGATATTATTAATTTTTGTAAAAAAACAAACAAAATGCCTATATTTCTACACATAAAAAGAAAAGAGATATCTTTCCTGAAAGCATTGACTACATATATTTAGCAATATTTAAAAATTTTCCAATATTGAAATTTAGCATTTATATTCATCTCTGTGAACATCAGTAATAAAATTCGAATTTGTACATAATATCCTGATATCTATTCATGACTGCAGCCTTCAGCATGAATCACACCTCACAACTGGATCGATAATAAGTAGAATCATGGTAAAGAGAAAGCTTAAAAGTGTCAAAGATTTCATTTTATTTGGACACTGAATCACTACCCATGGAAGAAGCAATCAAGAAATCAAACACACTGCATCGGACAAATCGGTTGTTAAAAAAAAAACTTTTTAAAGTGTTCTAAAGCAGATGTCACTCTGTGTCTGGCCCTAGGTGAGGTATGTTCAATCGGCCCATGTGCATGTGAACGCGGCACACCGAGTGAGGACGACCAGAGAAGAATGGGTGCATTTGAATGATGGTGCTGGTGGAGAAGAAGAGTCGAAGTGCCTGGACTACAAGGAGAACAAGCATGTCTGTCTTGGAAGAACAGCCAGATGCTCCTTAGAAGCCGGAATGGAGAGACTTTGTCTTGCACACTTTGGACATATTATAGAGACCAGTCCCTGGAAGGAGCCTCATGCTTGGCAAAGAAAAGGGTCAGCAAAAAAAGAGAGGCTGAATCTCCAGGCGATGGAGTGTCTCAGTGCTGCAAGAGTGGGTTCAAACCCTGACCGCCTTTCAGTGGATTGTCCCTCGGGATGGCTCTGAATTGGAACCAGCTGGACGGCTCTTACAACCACATCCCGATAACATAGCACAGTCCCCCTTCCCTGAATGAGTGAGACCGCGGAGTCACCTGCCCTAAGAGTGTGTCACAAAGGGCTTACTTTTTTGAAAGATTTGACTCTCTTTTTCGCCCCTCCGCTTTCACCAGGAAAACAGCAGTGGATTCTGTTCTGAGACACACGCCGATTGATAAGACAGCCCTCGGATAAAGACGATGATCAAGAGCAGAAACTGTGGTCTGTCCAGGGGGAAACATACCAAGACTCCTTTCCAGGGTAAGCGGTGGAGGCTCTGAGTCCGTCCCTGCATACGCCAATGCTACACGGCCGTCTTGTACTTCAGGGCCGGAGGCTGTTGACAAATAAACACAGACCCTGGTGTCATTCGGCCTGAGACAGCCACGAGGCAGGCTTGTGTTAATGACCTCTCTGAAACATACACCACCCCAACATAGGGGCAGACTTTCCGCGGATGCAGCGCCCAGTTGGGTGGGCCAGTGAGTCCCGGGATGAAATTCCTTCATAATGGTTTCCAAAGAATGGAGACCAGAAACCCTCAAACAAAGTCCAGGTTCACAGAGCGACAAGGGAAAGGACTTCCAGAGACGGCCCTCAGAGACGGGCTCAGTGGCCCGAAGCCCAGTCCTGGGAACCATTAGAGAGGGGCTCTGGCAGTTCTCAACTGACACGTGAGAGAATGGCAGGAGGCAAGGGAGGAAGTCGGGGCCCACCCCAAGGCAGACATTGGAACACGACACACAGGCGCACACTGAACTGTCTTTTGGAAAGCATTTCACATTTGAACCATAAACAAACATGGTAAGCTGTAAATTGTTTCCTCTTATCATACAGATCTGAAAGCCAAGAACTCTTTAAAGGGAACAAGGCATAGGGGACCTGGATTCCCAGATCCGAAGATGTCCCATGGAGGATCGTGGGATGGACACACTCATTCAGTAACGTGGTATTTGTTGCGCTTCAAGGAATGTTCTCGAGTTACTTGGCCTCCCGCTAAAAGGAGGGCAGGTGAGACATGGCCAAGGTGTTTTCGTTGTTGTCAAGTGCTCTGGAGTCCGTCGAATCACAGCAAACCCATGACACAGACAAGAATTGCCCCATAGGGTTTTCTAGCTTATACTATCTAAGGAAGCAGACCGACCTCCAGGTCTTTCTCCTGCAAAGCCTTCAGACGGCTTCAAATCACCTGTTGTTTGGTTAGCAGCTTAGTACTGGCCACTGTGCCCTGACACTCCTTCAGGGTCGATTCTGACTCATAGTGACCCTGTAGGACAGAGTAGAGCTGCCCCCCTGAGAGTTCCCAAGACTCTCTAAAGGAGTAAAAAGCCTCCGTCTTTCTCCTGTGGAGCACCTGGTGGTTTCGAACCACTAGACATGGTGCGGTTATTAGCCCAGTGGGTCTGGGTCTCACAACAGCTTGGCAGGCCTAGTGATCTCTAACTTCAGCGCCTGGGCCCTCTGCCTGGGTAGTTCCCTCTGCTGACCATAGTGGATTTAGCACGTACCATCCACTACTAGCCAAAGTGTATTGCCTTTGTTTTTTATTTTGCAAAACATCAAGGGTATTCCGTGAACATTTGTTGCACAAATGAGATGACTTAGCTGGAGTCCCAGCTCTGTCATTTCAACTGACTGTGGTATTTCTCATTTCTGAATTTTTTTTAAGTTACCCTCAAGTCAATTCTAATTCATGACAATGCCATGTGTGTCAGAGTAGAACTCCGAGGCAGTGAGAACTTCTATGGGTTTTCTACAGGCTGAATTTCCCAAAGTAGCTCTCCAGGCATTTCTTCCGAGGGTTTTTTCAGTGGGCATGATAGAGCACCTAAAATACACCCTGCATTCACTTCATTGTAGGCCCAGATGGGTCCCCCCTGGGTGAGATGTCCTCCCTCATTTGGAAGCGAATGGCATCAGAATGGAAAGAGCCCAGGTGGCAGAGTGGTTACTGCATGTGGGGCTGAAATCCTCAAGGTCAGCACTTCCAAACCACCAGCTGCTCTCTGGAAGAAAGACGGGGCTTTCTACTCCTGGAAACAGTCTCAGACACTCATGGCGGAGGGTCTATCCCGTCAGAAGGGGCCACTGTCGGTGAAGTTGATTTTGGTTTGGGTTTGGGGGCCAGGGATCCATGTTCTATTCCTCATCCCCGCCCCCCCCACACACACACACACACTCCCCAGCACATACCCCCACCCCCCAAAACACAAAACATTGATTCAATTGATTTGAAATGAACATAATAAAAAACATTAGCTTTGGGGAAGAGCAGTCCTTCCCCCCCCCTGCCCCCCAGGAACCCTGGTGGCAGTTATGCTTTGGGTGGATTGAAACCACCAGCCGCTCCTTGGGAGAAGATGAGGGTTTCTACTCTCAGAGACCCACAGGGAGAGTTTGGAACTGGAATGACTCCAAAGCGGTGAGTTTGCGTTTGGGTTTCCTCCCCCTCCCCCTCCCCCTCCCCCTAAAAACAACATAGAGCAGGATTCACTGGTCTTGAAATTAGCATAACAAAAATGTTAGCTTTGGGGAAGAGGGGGGCATTTTCCCCCAGGTGGTCCTTTCCCTCCCACCTAGCTAGCACACAGGTGCTGCCTCAGGAAGCACTGAGCCCCAATCTTAGTGACTAAGAGTTGGGAGCAAGCCTTCACCTTTAGAAAAAAGGTTTGCTTATGGGAGTCACAGGATAAACATTGCTCATTTCAGGCGTACTGTGAAAAATCTAAACAGTTCAAATTAAGAGCTGATTGTAAGTTATTGCAGATTTCCTCCTGTTGCCTCCAGATTATTTGTTTAACAGGATCTGGTAAATACCAGATCTTTATTATAATGACTAATGCCCTGCCAAAAGACAGGGGGGAAACTGTTGAAATGATTCTGCATGGGAATGCAGGTGGCTTTGCCTGGCAGTGCAAATTCCCCTCCAGGCGGCCTGTCACTTCCATGTCCTGGAAAGAAAGGGGATGGGGGGAATGGGGGGGAAGGGGGGGTGACTCTTTCAAGACTGGGACTTGCTTTCAAAACTGCTTTGACCCAAAAAAAGCTGAAATCTTGCTAACATTTGCTCCACATTGTCAATCTTTGGTGGTCGGCAAAACGACCCTCAAATGTCAGAATCCAAATGAATAATTCAGGTATTGAACTTTAGAATATGTGCTGGGTTCTTCAAAATGCGTTGTCCCCCCTTCAGATGCTTGAAATGGAATGCGGCAGGAAGAAGAAAGCAGAGTTCAAAATGAAAAAGAAGAAAGAAAGAAAATCGCCTTGAGCACCGACCTACGGGCTCTAATCTACACTGCTGGCTCCTTTTTGACTAGAGGGAAAATGGTGGGAGAAAGGAAAAGAATTTGTTTCTCGTCAGAGCCCAGCTCCTCAAAATGTCTGTTAACCTCAGTTCTAGTCTGATTAACATTTAAGCCATTTCTACTTGTGGGTGTACCTTCTGGCTAAGACAGAGCAAGCACATTCATACACACACACACACACACACACACACACACACACACACGCACACTCACTCATAACCACATGCCTCCACAGCTTCCTATTCCACCAGTAACTCCAATTTTCGCCTGGAGATGCTTTCAATTAATTGAAGTTCAGCTTGTCTTTAAAAACATTTACCAAGTCTCATTTCCACCTAAGAGAAAGCTGTGTATAAAATAGATATAAGAATAAAATGAGAAAAAAAAAAACCAACTGTAATCTTTTTTAACACAAAAAAATCCCCACACCCTTTCATGAGCATCATCTTGTTGAATCTCCAATGTAACCCTGTGGAGTGGCACTATCATGACACCCATGTTAAAGAGGAAGACTCTGAGGCCGAGGAAGGTTAAGTACCTTGACACGGCTACACAGTATCAGGTCTGTCTAACTCCAAATGGATATTAGAATAAATAAACTAAAATTAGCTAAAAAATCCTTGAGCTCTATCAGGACTGAACACTTTATCATGGTGAATGTATGACACATTGATTCTTCTCATTCACGATGCTCGAGTTTTAGCAGTAGCACAAATTAAGCTGAACCTGAGTTAACAAACCCTGATCTAAATTAACCAAGGTAATGGGATCATAGCACTCCCATTTAATCTGTACACACTAGGGAACATTATCATTTTCTCACACTATTTTGCCTTTAAAAGATGGTGTGATCTGTTCTGGAGTATAAAGGTGTAGGTGGATTTAAATCCTTTTATTAGCAAGGCTGTCAAGCACTGCAGTTGAAGCTGCACATTTGGATTCATCTGGTGGGAAATGTGCCCTGGATTCTAAGAAGCTTGTTCCCTCTTTGGTGCATGTAATTTAATGGGAGGAACAAGACAATCAAAAAAAATGTCTTCAAATACCTATTTTTATTTAGTGTACCATTCATTTGCCAAGAGCACTAATGGGGTTTATAGGTTCTATCTGCAGCAGCCTCATGGAAAAATAGGAAGTTTGAGAAGGTGACAAACACAGACTTACAGTCACACAAGTGTTGGCTTCATCCACCACACTATTATTTACAATTGGTCCAACCTAGATAAGTTATTTAACCCCTCTCTACCTCTGCTCCGCAGCTCTGGGTAGTGCAAATGGCTAATGTGCTCAGCTGATAATCACAATGTTAAAGGTTCAAGGTCACACTGAGGTCCCTTGAAAGAGAGGCCTGGAGATCTACGTCTGTAAAAATCAGCCTTTGAAACCCCACAGTGTACGGTTTGGCTCTAATGTACAAGACGTGCCATGTGTAACTTCATTTCATCCCGCATGAAACCAAACCAAACCAGTTGCTATAGAGTCCATTTTGACTCTTGCCAACCTCATGTGGAAAAAGGTGCTAATTTTATCTGCCCCCAAAGGAATGTTGAAAGTACCATGGACTGCCAAAAGGCCCAACAAATCTGACTTGGAAGAAGTGTGGCTGGATTGCTCCTTAAAGGGAGCGATGGCAAGACTTCATTTTTACAGACTTTGGCCGTCTTGTCAAGAGAGACCAGTACCTGGAGGAAAATGTCCTGCTTGGTAAAGGAGAGAGGTGGCAAAAAAGAGGAAGGCGCTCAAGGAGATGGAGGGACACAGTGGCTCCAACCACGGGCTCCCACATAGAAACAATGGTGAGGATGGCGCAGGGCCAGGCGACGTGGGGCCTCGCTGTGTCAGACGGACTTGATGGCACCTAGCAACAACGTAGCAACATCTAGCCACATGGTGGCCGTTCGGTGCCAAGTCAATGGTACATAACTACCTAACAATAACAACAAAGGAATTATGAAGATTAAGTGAAACCTATTGAACGCTCAGCCTTTTGCCTGGTAAGTACCGCATGCTCAATAAATGTCAGCCAGTGTGACTTATATCTGGAATGAGGTGCTTTTCTGAATACCAGGGATTCAGTAGTCGGCATCCCGAATCCTTCTTTGTGGCTCACAGGTGTAGTTCAAGTAGACCCTGCAGGTGCATCCAAGGTATGGGAGGGGGCAGAGGGGATGTGCAACACAGCGAGAGGAGAAAAATCCTCTTTCAAAAGGAAGAAGTGTTATTTTCCAATTCCCTGGAGAGTTACCAACAACAAACAGCAAAAAAAAAAAAAGTAGGAGATGCTTACACTTTGCAGAAGAGACAGCTGTTTTATTAAAGAGTTGCGATGATGTCCAACAAACCCCAGCAGGTCCACCAGCACAACTTAGCACAGACAGGGATGCGGCCTGCCTGGAGCTGATGAGGCTGCCTATAGAAAACACCCCCGAGAGGCACCCCCAGACACAGACCCAGGCATTCCATTGGCACCAGCCAAAGGCCTGAGCAGGAGCCTTGGTGGTGCAAAGGGTTAGGTGCCAGCTGCTAACCATAAGACAGATGAGGCAGTCTTAGAATCCCTATAGAGCAAGTCTACATGATCGCGTCTCTGTGAGGCAAAGTCAACTCAATAGCAGTGGGTTTGTGTTTCTTAAGGGTCTGAGCCACCAGCTCTCTGTCAGTTTGTCATACTCTGGTACCTTCCTTGTTGCTGCTAGGCTGCAAGTTATACCACCTGTCTTTCCATTACCAGCAGGGTCATTCCTGGTGAATAGGTTCCGATAGTGCTTCCAGAGGAAGACAGACAGACTAGGAAGAAAGTCCTGGCAACCTACTTTTGAAAATCTGATAGAATATTGTCTGCAGGCAAGCTCCCTTGGTTGGCGGCCACAACAATGAACTCAAGCATAGCAACAACGATGACGCTGATACTACCCCAGGCTGCATTTTATTCTGCGCGCACTAGGGCACCATGGGTCCAAGATAATGCAATGGCAAGGAACACCAACAATGGCCTGAAAACCTTCAAGCATCAATAACAAATTAGTCGAGGACCAAACACATGCCAACCATGACCTCAGTGTAGATACTATGTTCATCAAAGCCCTGGTTTCCTTCACATCAGACATCACCTTGTGGCTTCAATAGAAGGCAAGACTCCTGGAAATCTTGACATGATAAGGTTAAAAAAAAAAAAAAAGCTCATTTAGGGCTGTGGTTACCTGGCATTCACAGCTGTTTCCCCTTCCACAGAACCGAATTGATTGCAAAATGGGCTACCCACCCCAAAATATCCCTTCCATGCCCCCTCAAAATGAGTTCTGGCCAAAAGCACTTGCATAGAAAGGATGTGTACGACTCCTGGGCTATACAGTACACCATTCTCTCCCTGCCTCCAGATGGAGACAACCACAGTTGTCTGGGACCCTAAATGCTGACGACGGAAGAAGACCTCTGTCATAGATGGAATTATATCCCCACAAAATATGAGATGTGAACCCTAGCCTCAACTTCTATGACCATGGTTACAATCCCACTTGGATAGGGGGTGTCTTTCTTTCTGCAGTCCATGTGCATCAGTACAGGCTGCGTCGTGAGTCGGATATAACAAACGTGCGGGGAGGAAGGGTGTGCGCTGAGATGGCCAAGCGTGTGGAGCTCGCCAGGGAACCGGGAAGAGTTGAACAGACGGACTCTCCCCCAGAGCCAGCAGAGAGAGAGGACCTTTTCCTAGTGCCAGCACTCTGTATTTGGTCTTCTAGCCTCCGAAAGTGTGAGAAAATGCATTTCCACGTGTGAAAGACACCCTCTTGTGATAGTTGTTTCAGCAGCACTAGACAGCTAAGGAAACCTCCTTGAGGTACAGCCCCCGAGGAATGGAAGCATCCCCTTTGCCATTTACACGAACTCTTTCGGCATGTCTTTTACTGGTAAACAATACATATCTATCACATGCAAACCCTTATCTATTTCAACATCTGTTATGGCAACTAGTGGGAAGCTAATACAGCGACGGCTGATATCATAGTGAAATGGGTTATTAAGTATTTGGCACTTGCGTATTGGTGGAGAGAGCAGAAAAACCTAAAAATGAAACCTTTGTCTTGTGTTTTCCTTTTCTATTCTGATGGGTTCTGGGCAAATATCATGAAGGGCCCTTACATGATGAGTGAAGAAATAAATCCAAGCTCCTGGTTCGCATGTATATCTCCAATCTGACTTTTCTTTGCCTTCAGTTCTTAAAAGAAATGTCACAATGTTTTCTTCATAGTTTAAATGGAGTGAAGAAGAGTATTGCTGTATAAATGTAGCACAGAGAACACACATAATCAGGTTTGTGAAGGTACCTGCTAGAGGCCAATCTAGGATTCTGGTCACATACAATTTGGATTTATCTAGAATTTAAGAGTCAAAACAATTAGATAACTATGAGGCAGCTTTGAAGAGTTTGTGGAAAGGGAATTAAAAGAGAATGGAAATTTCCCATGCATTTTATAAAATCCTTTGTGTATATAAGTGGAAATGAGTATTAGCATCTGGTATTTCAAGCGGGTAGCTGCCAACTGGGAAGAATCAATGACTGACTGTCCTCATCTCTTTCACAGAAACGGGAACCTCTGGGCTTCGTGTTAGGTGCACACGTGCAAAGCGATGCGTGTCGTCTGTCAAAGGTGCTTGGACCTCACAATGTTTCTGTGTCAGTCTGAGACAGGTAGGAAACTGCCATCTGTGATACCACAAATAAAGTTTCTAGCTTTGTGTGCTGATCTTAAAAATCAGAAGTATGTCTTCAAAGCTATCTTTAAAACATTTTTGAAATTGTCAATTAGGTACGGAGTTATTTTCAGTTCATCAATTTTGTATTCACCGCTGAAGCTACTTATCAACCCCCCAATAGATGATTACGCTACCCCCTCCTTTGATTTCTCTTTTCCCTGTTGTGCATGACTATTTTCTCCTGCACCCAAGTTCATACTTGTCAGCCCTCTATGTATGCTTCATCTTCCCTCTCTGGCCTTCCCTGCCTTGGCATGGCCCCAAAACTGTTCCCTTTGGTATAAATAATCTTTACTTTGTTGTCTATTTTTTTTCTTCTAACAGTGGTCTCCTACAATATTTGTCCTTTTGTGGTCGACAAATTTCATGCAGCATAATACGCTCCAAGTCCATCCGTGCCATGAAACATGTCTTGGTTTCCCCTTTTTTTTTTAAAGCAATACATAATATTCCAATGTGTACACAAGTTTTCTTGTCCATTCCCCTGCTGATGTGCATTTGGGCTATGTCTATCTCCTTGCTAGTGTGCACATGGCTGCGATGAACACGGGGGTGCGCACATCTGCTGGTCCTCTGCCTCTTACTTACTTAGGGTGTGCCCCCAGCAGAGGCCTTGCTGCATGGCATGGAATTTCTCCTTGCAGCTGCTTGAGGTAGTGCCACGTGACTCTGCACAGTGATCTTAAACACAGCCCCACCAGAAGTGTACCAGAGTTCCGATCTCCCCACACCTTCGCCACCATTTGTCGTTTTCAGCTTTGTTTTGTTTTATTTCCATTTGGCTGTCACTATCAGTCTAGGGAACAATTCTCATCTTTGCTGGGATTGACTGGATGGCCAATGATCGGGAGCATTTCCACCCCCTCAGGTTTGTTAGCCGTTTGGATATCATCTTTAGTGAACTTTCTGTTCGTACCTTTGCCCAATTTGTAATTGGGTTATTCATCTTTTTCTTATTGAGGTATTATAGTTTTCTATAGATTTTAACAATTAGTCCTTTAACTAATTCTGTGTCAAATTTATGTCATGGCCAAAAAGCTTTCTCCCTTTCTATAGGTTTACCCTTTTGATGTACAAAATGTTTTCTTTTTAATAGTTTCTAGTCATATGTTTTGCCTATTTTAAAGGTTTCCTAACGAATTTAATTTACATTAATGTATGTAAAGGGGGGCCTTACATTACATCTAATACAGTGTCCTTAAAGGCTTACATAAGCCAAGATTAGAGATTGAATTAATTTTCACCTGTTAAGCTGGACTTAGAAAATTATCCATCACTAGAATTTTGGCTAAGGAACCCTGGTGATGTAGTTTTTATACACTGGGCTGCTAACTACAAGATCAGCAGATCAAAACCACCAGCCTCTCTGTAGGAGAAAGACGAGGCTTTCTATTGCAGTAAAGAGATACAGTTCTAACCTATTCTATAGGCTGCTATGAGTCAGCATTGACTCAGTGGCAATGAGTGAGTGGGAGGAGTGTGGTTTAGTGCAGTATAGCCCCTTCACACTGTTCCCCCAATACTTATTGGGAACCTAGACTAGAAGCTTATGGTTCAAAGATGCCTGATTCTTAGAGAACACTGCCACATCAACCTGTGCCCAGAAAGGCAAGTGGTATGTACGATACAGATGTGCACAGCATCCAAGGGCATCCGGAGCCCCATCGAGAATTATGGGAAAGGAACTGAGGGAAAATGCCAGGGTGTGTTGTTGTTTCTTTCTTTGCTTGAAACTAGCTTGTGCGTCACAAAAGAATTAA
>NW_022103920.1:63098293-63129246 GCF_000313985.2 Echinops telfairi
TTTTCCATATTTTTAAAATTAGCCCTTTATATGATAGATAAAGCATTGTCAAATATTTTCCCCAATCTGTGGTTTTTCTTTTTACTCTTTTGATGCACTTCAATGTCGCCTTTTTAGAAGGTTCCATTTCTCTATTTTGTCTTGTGCAGTGTGGGTGTTTTTCAGGATGCTTGGTTGTGTGTCTATGCATTGTAGTAGGCTCCTTACTTTTGTCACTGTGTTTTCACTGATGACCGTCCCGATGCCGCGGTTTGCACTTGAGTCTGTCATTCCTTTGGAGTTTGTTTTTGCACGTGGCATGAGGTATGACCCCTGTTTCATTCTTTTGAAGGAGGAAATCCAATTTTTCCAGCATCATTTATTTAAAAGACTATGTCTTCCCCACATAATACCTTTTAGTCCTTGGTCAAAAACCAGGTGTCTGTAGGTGTTTTGTTGGCTTTCTGGTTCTCTGTTCTAGTCCATTGGTCTACAAATCTATCACTGTACCAATACCAAACTGTTTCGATGACTGTAGCTGTAAGAGTTTTTTAAATTGAGGAGTGAGACTCCTCCTACTTTGTTTTTGTTTTTTAGTAGTGTTTTGTTTATGAAATGTCAATGTTCTGTACTCTATGCTGTAAATTTAATCTAAGCTTCACAGGTTTATGAGTTTATCTGAATTGACCCTTGTTATATTTCAACTACAATAGCTAGCATAGCCTTTTTATGATTTAGGGATGCAAACAACAACAAAAAACCTCCTCACTACTAGCGAATTGATTCTAGATCATAATGACCCTCTAGGACAGAGTAAAATTGCCCATGTGGGTTTTGAGACAAGAAACATAAACATTTGTGGAAATAGAAAGCCTCATCTTTCTCCTATGGAGCAGCTGGTGGTTTTGAACTGCTGATCCTGAAGTAAACAGCCCAACAAGTAACCCACTTTGCTAACAGGGCTCCTTAGATACTTAAATTAACAGGCTGCCATCTTAAAGTGTCTAAAACCCGTGCCCTTTTTGGACAGGAAATCCTTCAGTTATGTGACGACTGACTTTCCTCCTACTCCCACTACCACAGCCTTGCTTGCACCAGAAAGATTAGTAGGGATGTAAAGGTACTGAAGTAAGTGACAAACATTTGGAAAGGCAACCCTCTGGGGAAAAATCCTATAGATGTTAGGGCCTTTTTCAGAAGACACCTGTGCCCCAGGGAAATTGGCATCCTACCATATGGGAATAATTCTTAGCAGACACGTGATCATGTTATACACAGCAATTGTGGATCCTGGAGGGCAAGATTCCAGACTGTGAATGCAAGCCCAGTAGACTACTCAAGATTCCAGACTGTGAATGCAAACCCAGTAGACTATAGGGTAATGGCCTTGCTTACTCCAGCTCAGGGCAAACTTAGCTTCATTTTAGCCTATACCATGAGTATAGGCTCTACCCTTTGTCTACAGAAGCAAGAATTAAGGTCCTTCTGAAGGGAATCAGAAGATCTAATGTTTAATGAAGTCCTTCTGTCCTTTCCATCAAAATACACAGCAACTCCCTATCCACCCCATCCTCTAAAAAGGCACTCAGAGAGATGAGATGTTTCTGCTTCCAGCCTTCTTTACCTTATTTAAAGAAATTTGTCAGGCATAGCTATGAGATGACCTGGCTTGGCCACAGCTCTGCTTCCCTGGGAACTTCTGTAACATAAGGTTTACATCATCAGACTCCATGAGGCCCAGTGAGTGTACCACAATCTACAAACTACCACAAAGGTCATCAAGACTGTCAACCAAAGAAAAAGAAATGTAACTGAGTTTGGTCTGGTAGAGTCGAGAGCCAGGGAGGGAGAAGATGCCTCTCTCGTGCCTCCAGGCAGTAAATGGATTGCATTCTTACTTTTCTCCCAATTGCTTTAGCAGCCTGGAGGAGCCCTTCAGATGACTGGTCCCTTGTTAGACGTTATTGCCATCAGGACTGAAACATGCCATCTCCAGTATCGGGTTGTTTGGGAGCACATGATTATTGTCTGGGAGAGCAATTTCAATGACCTCTCTTGCATGGCATTTACATAATATCCCTTGGTCTGTGAAGATACCAGACTGGGCTGGAGCTCCTGGCGGCAGGGGGTGGGGAGACGACTCCAGAGAAGCAGGTGACTGGTAGATCGCCCGGGCCTGGAGATTTAGACATGTCTCATGTCCATCTCCTCGGGAGCTGCATCCTGTTTGCCGAAAATACAAATGCAGAGTCGGCAGTCCAACCTTGTGGAAAGTCTTTACCTGTTCTGCACTTTCTAAGAACACTTTGAGTATGTGGTGGCCCTGAGGAAAACTAAAACAGAAGTTAGGGAATCGTGGGAACCTGTGAGTAGGCTGGTTGCTGGGTGTTTATGCCTCTACTATGCAACCTGACACTGATCCTGGTGCTATCATCTACACATACCGTAGTCACAGATTTGGGGACAATGTAGTCATTGTGAAAGACTCTCCAAGGCTGGGCAGGGAGGCAGACATGTGCAGGAAGGGTTTCAGCCTGCACAAGAAGGGTAGGAACGCAACCGACAAGGATAAGCCTTTTGAGGAATCTTCTACTTTGGCTGCACATCCTGGATCAAATTATTGAAAATCAATCCTTTTCAGTCCACTGTAATGTTGGATTGTGCTTATATTTGCACAGCTCTACAATGTACATTCAAAATATTGAATTATACACTTAGAATCAGAGACTTAACTGGTATGGAAAGTGTACTGCTCATCCAAGCCCGGGACTTTTCAATCCCCTTAGATGCCTGCAAAACCTACAAAACGGAAATCAAACTGCCATCAGGTCAACTCCAAGTCAGAGTGACCCTATAGATTCTCAACCTGTGGGTCGCAACCCCGTTGGAGGTCAAACGACCCATTCACGGGGGTCACCCGGTTCATAACAGTAGCAAAATGACTATGATGAAGCAGCAACGAAAGTAATTTTATGGTCAAGGAGGGTCAGCACAACATTAGGAACTGTATGAAAGGGCTGCGGCATTAAGAAGGTTGAGAACCACTGCTCTAGAACAAGGCAGAACTGCCCCTGTGGGTTTTCAACACGGTAACTCTATGGGGGTAGAACGCCTGTCTTTCTCCTGTGGGGCAGTTGGTGGCTTCAAATGGCTCACCTTGATCTTCACAGCTCAACTCATAACCAGTATAGCACAACCACTAGACAGTGAAAAAGCAGGAAGACAGAAAATAGTTGCTTCATTCAAACGATGATGCTGGAGAACAACACATCCTCGGGAAAAAAATCAATCTCTGAGAAAGGACCTCATTTGCCAAGGTAGAGGCGCCTCCTCAATGAGATGAACTGACACAATGTCCAAACAAAGGATGATCTTGAGGATGGCACATAACCGGTGGTGTTTCATTCTGTTGTACCTGAGGTCACCACGAATCAAAGAACCACAAAGTATACTACAATGAACTGTTAAGGAAACAATAAATACATAAGTAGCCAACCTGACGTGTTCAGATATTTCAATCACTGCTGGTGTGTGCCATTAAGTCAACCTAATGCATAGCAATACTACAGGGCAGCACAGAACTGCCTCGCTGGGTGGAGCTCTTAGTGGGAGTAGGTCACCAGGTACTGGCTCCCGCTCAGCAGCTGGCAGGTTCTAACACGTGGGTTGCATTTGTTCGCAGTCAAGCTTACCCAGGGTGCCACCAGGCTCATCCTAGTTTGAATTAACTCCATGGATAGCACAATCAATCATGAAGAAATGTGTCCTTAATACGGTCCCTAAGAGGAGCTGATACCAGGGGCTTAAGTGGAGAGCAACTGTTTTGAGAATGATGAGGATAATGAATGTACAAATGTGCTTTACACAATTGATGTATGCATGGATTGTGATATGAGTTGTATGAGCCCCCAATAAAATGATTTAAAAAAATATGGTCCCAGACAACCGAAAAGTGGGTGAAGGGAGACGTCGGACAGGGCAAGATATGACAAAATACCCATTTATAAACTATCAAGGGCTGATGAGGGAGGGGGGAGTGGGGAGGGAGAGGAAAAATGAGGACCTAATGTCGGGGGTTTAAGTGGAGAGAAAATGTTTTGAGAAACGATGTACAAATGCGCTTTACACAATTGATGTGTGTATGGATTGGGATAACAGTTGTATGAGCCCCTATGAGATGTTTCTAAAATATATATATATATATGGTCCCTAAATGCCCCAATTTGTCCCAAGAAATGAACCGCCAAAATCTAGTGTGGTTTGTGCATAATTAAGATATGTATTTACTAAAAAAAAAAAAAGATATGTATTTATTCACATTCCCAACTCAACACAGAAGGCTTTTAAAAATCAAAATATGATCTGGATCTAGACAGTGTTCCAACAAAGACTTGAATATTCCAGTTCTTCAGAAAAGAATGAAAATAAGAAGACTCTTGAACCATCACAGAAACAATGTTGTAATGGACCCTGTAAGTGTGATTGTCTGATAATTGATAAAATTATATGCATAATTTTTTTCATAAGAAAAGAATACCTTCTATAAAATTTTAATTTTTTCATGCTATATGTACTATTTCCCTATGATTACATGCCTTTTAGACATTAAAAAAAACCCTACCATTGAGGAGGTTTAGATTGATAGTTGATCCAATACTATAAAACTTTACAGGAGCAGTCTTGCTGGAACATTGGGTTTGAACCACCAACCTTGCTGTCAACAGCCTAACCCACCATTTCACAGGGGCCCCTTTTTGAGACATAAAAAAACAAAACCAAGGAAAAACAAAGCCCACTGTCACTGAGTCGATTCCAACTGAGAGTGAGCCTCCATAGGTTTTCTGACGCAGTGGAAGTCCAGACCTCTACACTAATCTGTTCTAGAAGGAGCATCGAGAGGAGATGTAGGCGAGTTCTACATCAATTTTTCCCATAATAAATAACTGAAAACGGATTAACCCATTCTTGGCCACCAAGTTTTACCCTAACCTTGCCTTTTTATACAAAACATTACACAGAAATTTCAAAGTAAATAAGTTCAGAGTTAAATAATATAATTTAAATAAGAAACACAACATTTTAGAAAGTTTTTAACAACTACAGTATGGCCCATACCTTGAGATTGATGAGGATCTGCATCTGTGGACACGGATGTGCAGAGGAGGTGTGGAGAGAGAGAGTCATTGTTTGGAAGGGGAATCCCTTTCCATAAAATCAACTGGTCGCGGCTTTTCAGGAGTTTTTTCCCCCTTCTTTGCCTTTTTTCCTAGGACCTGGCTGGCTTTCTCTTTAAAAAAAAAACAAAAACGAATGTGGTCTGCTGTTGGCGTTTCCTTAACTGTTTTCTAAAAGGGTTTACTAAATTATTATCAATAATATCGATAACATGGTTAACCAGTTCCTTATCATGATGATTCTTTTCAAAAAACTCTCTTGGGACCCATGTTTTTTTAATCTAAAAAACAGTACAAAAAGCCACAAAAACTAAAAAAACTATAGCAAAACGCTTGGAACACAGCTGCAAAAGTTTTAAACAATGCATACTAACAGCGCCAACTAACGCCACCGAGTGACCGAAACACAAACTGCTTTTGTTTACAAAAAAATCACGTGTGTTGGGTCAGATTACGATGTTTTGTTCGAGCTCTGATGCAAAATGTTCTCGACATTTCGCATTGAAATCTGATTATGTCGAGTACTGATGCGGTCAAGTATCAGGGTTCTACTGTATTTTCTTTAGGAAGTAGAGTGCCTCATCTTTTTCCTGCAGAGCAGCTAGTGGGTTTGAACTACCAAGCTCAGAGGGGCGAAATTATTGCTGCATTTTAGCATAGCTACTAAATTTTTAAGTTTCACTTGATTTTCACTCTTTTGAAATGATGGCCATAAAATTTTAACAATGGGAAAATTTGCAAAAGTTTCAGTCATCCAAGTTCTATGGTTTCCAGACTGTGTGTAATACTGGCGCAGACCTCAAAGGTAGCTTCCCTCAGCAAAATGAAGCTTTTCTTGTGGTATAGGAAATCAATAAAATCTTAAATACTGCTCTTCTGTAATGTAAGAAAACCACATTATTTTCAGGGAATTCCTATTCCAGGTGAACATTTAGAACCTTAATTTGCATCTAACTATTCCCTTCATTCGAAGTGTGAGAGAAAGAGTGCAGAGGCCTGCTCTTGCAAAATCCTCTGCTCCTGCTGTGCGCTATTGTTCAGTGTTACAGAATAATCTTATGCCAAGGCTCTCACGATTATTATAAGCAATGGCTGTTAATTCCCAGTTATTATGGAATCTTCTCCATAATCCTTTGAGCAAGGCAATCCTATCATTCCCCTTTAACAGATGAAGAAACTGAGGCTTTGAAAGGTTAAATGCATTGCCTACATTCAATCCCAGAATGGATGGCAAAGGCAGGCTCAACCACCTTTGAATATTTGAGTGTAAGAAAACTGAGAGCCAGAGGCTTTGTTCTGGAAAAAGTTTTCCAAAGGACAAGTTGGGGCCAACAAGAGTGCGCACTGACTTCATATTACAATGTCCGCAAGCCTAAGGTACGTCACGTGCCAGAAGATAAGGGTTTGCAAAACAGCTGCCCCCCAGGGCTGACTTGAAGGACTCCCCAGGGAGAGGAGGGAGGATGTCTGAAGTCCATCCCAGAAATCCACCCTTCCAGGACAGGCCCTGGTCACGGATACCAAGGTTTGTGACCTGCTGTTTATAATGGGAGATCATAAATTGACCACAGCTTCCAACTGCTTCAGCTGGGGTCCTTTAATAAGGAACAGAAGGCCAGTGCCATGCCTGATAAGCCCAAGAGCAAGTAATGCTGCCTCCCGCGTGTGAGAGGACAAGACCAGGCTGAACAGTCTCGTTTGGCTGAGACTCCCTCAGCCTTTTCTAGGCACCCTCTTGTCCCACGGGCAGAAGAAAACAACTCTACTTGGTCGTTGTAAGATGTTTCTTTTTCTTCTTTTCACCCTCAAAAGAAAATATGCTTTCCTAAGAAATCTAAAATTATAAGGTGCTCTTTTAGATATTGCCACAAAATTTACACTTCTGGCAAAGATGCTCCCGGCAGCCACTTAGGATCCATTTTCATTCCACACATTGGCACTCTTCGGTGAGTTTGATACAGGTCTTATTCACTAGGATAACCATGGTAACCTCCTGTCCCATGACTGTCCCAGGTGGACCATTTGTTGAGTGGCTTGACCTGATGAGCGACTGTTTGACCATGTTGCCCACGACGCACACTGGGTGGAGGTGCAACACGGATGATTGTAGTTAAGGGCTCATTATACTCTGGCCAGGCTGGGGCTCCAAGGCTTTCTGTGGAAACTTGGCCAATCTTGTCAGTCCGGTGACAATGGTAGGGGGGGCGGGGGAGGTTGGGGGTTAGAAGCTCCTTTAATAGGATTATATGATTTGGGGAGTAGAATGTTGTTACAGATTATTTATTTTGAAAGCTGATTTCGCTTTAGTGAAACAAGCTCAATCCATTACACCAGAGGCCATGGTGCCAAACACAATCATTTCTAGTTTGAAAGATGTGATTGCTTTTTAATGTGGAAATTTCACAAGGTTACAAAGAGGGAAAAAATTAAACCCATTCCATATAACAAAGTCGCTTTGGGATATGTGTTACAATGCCCTGACAGTGTCCAGACACCCCAACCACATCCCAGTCAGAAAGGAGGATCAGCTTGATTTATACCATTTCTCAATTGTGTTTCTCTTATGCCTTTGAAATCACCTAATAGTTTTTTTACCAAAATAAATACAGAGTAAGATATTCTAAATACTGAAAGTATGCAGCTCTAAGTTCAGCCAAGTACGGGGGAGGAGAGATGTAGAAATACAGGTAAGGAACTTAGTCTGTAAAGGGGGGAGGGGGGCCTCTACTACTTATTTATGTATTTCAGTTTGATCAGACCAAGAGCCAATGACTTAGCCTGCTCCAATTTAATCTAGTGACTTGCTTTCACTAAGATCTGTCCCACCTTCTATTTTTTCCGCCTACATCTCAGTAAAAACATGTTCATGGGATATGGCTTAGATTATCCAGATGACAATGGCTAAATATTGATTCTGCCAGATCTCAACTGATCTTAACAATTTTTAGCTAGTATACAGTCTAGAGCGAAATTCATAGAAAATAGTGGTATTATAAGGAAAAAAGTGTTTCTATTGGTAAAAATTACCAAATTGAGAACAATCAAACTTTTAAACCACTCTGAAGAGAAATGAGTGTTATACCTGGAATGTATTTCTCCATTCTGAAACTAGGCTTCCGTCTGCATTTATGGAGGGTGGGGCAATAGGGAGAAACACCGTAGAGAGAATGGAGCTGCACTTTCCAGAACCTTAGGTAGAAATGACACATACACCATGGAGCCTTCTTGTCCAGCCAGTAATTGGTTGTTATCTTTTTGTCTGTACATTTTGAATTCATGTCATTCTGTTCTTGTGTGACTGGTTGGGGGCAGTAGGCGAAGAAACTGTGTGACTGCAGGGCTCCTTACAAAATGGTTGTGGCATCTGCTGCACCCAGCACCAAAGGACACAAATCCAAGTATTAACAGGACTCGGAGAACTGGAAGTAATGGTGTCTGCCTTTTGATGGGTAGAAAAATTTAGGAGGGGAGATTTGGGGTCAGAAAAACATGCAAAGTACAGTTAGGAGGCTTTGTTTTCCACTAAAGAAAACTGTAGTTAGCACCTGGTGATTCACAGTTAACCCCGCCGTTCATTTAGAACTCCCTAGACCAGTGGTTCTCAACCTTCCTAATGCCGCGGCGCTTTAATACAGTTCCTCATGTTATGGTGACCCCCCCCCAACCATAAACTTATTTTCGTTGCTACTTCATAACTGTCATTTTGCTACGACCCACAGGCTGAGAACTGCTGCATCTAGACCAATCCATGTGGCAAGTATCAGTCTGCTTCCATTTTTACTTTTCTGTACTTCAGGTCTCACAGTGACATATCTGCATAGATGATTTTGATTCCTGGCATTGGTTTAGGTAAGAAAAATGCATGAATACTATAGAATCAAATTTAGGGCCATTGTGACTCAATGCCACCACTTGTCTGTCAGTCATACTGCAGTGGCTTGTGTGTTGCTGTGATGCTGGAAGCTATGTCACTGGTATTTAAGATGCCAGCAGAGCCACCCAAAGTGAACAGGTCTCAGCGGAGTCTCCAGACTAAGACCAGACAATGAAGAAAGAATGACTGCCCACTTCAGAGGAAGTAGTAGCTGACAACCTTCTGCATGGCTCTGAAACACTGTCAGATCCAAAAGGCCTAATGAATGGAAGCAGAACATTGTCAGAGATCGTGCCGGTGATGGGCATTCAAAATGTGACTGAGGAAGAGCTACTTTCTCAGAGTGGAATCAACCATTGTGAAAGGAGGAGAGTCTGGGATTAAACTTTTTGAGATCTTCACAACTCAAAATAGAAACAGGTGTGAAAATCTACTAATAATTGGAAAATATGAATCTAGAAAAATGGAAGTTGTCAAAAATGAAATGGCATGCATAAAGATCGATATTCAGCATCAGTGAGCTGAAATGGATTGGTGTTGGCCATTGTGACTTAGAACGCTACATGGTTTACGATGCTAGGAATGGCACAGTGAACAGGAATGCAATTGCATTCACTGTCAAAAAGGACATTTCAAGATCTATCTTGAAGTTTGTATGTTCCTGTCTGTGATGGGATTATATCTGTCCACATACGTGGAAATCCAATCAATGAAACTATTATTCAAATTTAGGCTCTAACCCCAAAAGTTATTGATGAAAAACTTGAGAATTTCTATCCTTGTTTTCAACTGGAAATTGATGAAACATGCAATCAGATGCATTAATGATTATTGGCATTTGGAATGTTAGTTAGGTTATTGTGCCAACCCGGCTGATAAACACATGTGGGGTTTATTGAAGGGTGGAGGAATAAATGGCTCAATGAGCCTCGCCTTTCTAGTTCTTGGGTCTCTTGCTTTGTGATGGTCCGACCAGGGTGCAGCTGCCTTAGCCAGTTCCCTGCTTCAGCTTGCAAGGCTGACTTCCTGTAAGACATCCCCAAGGAGAAGCTACATGGACCTACTCTGATGCAGCCATGGATGCTGGAGCACCCATGTGGAAACCCCTGCCAGCTCTGAAATGTTTACGCATTCACTGACTCGGCTTTCCTCCTGCAGTAAGCGTCATTGCGAGTGTTTGTGAGATGGAGGAGGACTTTGGGGATTGGCGTTGGACATATGGGTTCATGAGTTTAATGTTGGACTTGTGGGCTTGGGCAGCCCTGGGTTGGGATGTTTTCTTGATGCACACTTACCTTTTATATAAAACTCTCTCTTATACATGAATTTCTGTGGATTTGTTTCTCTAAAGTACCCAGGCTAACACAGAATGCAAAAGTTGGAAACAAAGAGAAAGAAATAGTAGTTAGAAAATATGGTGTTGGTAATAGAAACAAAACTGGAGATTTTATGATAGAATTTTGCAACATCAACAACTTGTACATAGCAAATATCTTTTTCATCAGCACAAATGGTGCCTTGGCATGAACTTCTCCAGATGGAATACACAGAAATCAAATTGACTACATCTGTGGGGAAAGAAGATGAAGAAGTTCAATATCAGCAGCTAAAATCAGGCTAGGGACTGACCGTGGAACAGACCACTAATTGCTCATATGTATGTTCAGGTTAAAGTGGAAGGGTATTAAAATATGTCTACGAGAGCCAAAATATTGCATCTATCCCACTTGACTTTCAAAAACATCTCAAGAAGATTTGCTGCGTTGAATGCTAATGACAGAAGACCTGATTGGCAATGAGAGGCCATCCAGAACATCATTCATGAAGAAAGAAAGGTCTTTAAAAAGACAAGAAAGAAAGAAAAGATCAGAGTGGATGTCAGAAGAAACTCTGTCATCTGCCTTTAATTGTAAAGTCGCTAGACAAATGGAAGAAAGTATGAAAAGAGCTGAACTGAGCATTCTAAAGGGCAGCTCAAGAAGACAAAGTAATGTGTTACAATGAAATGTGCAAAGACCCGGAGTTAGAAAAGCAAAAAGGAAGCCAAATGCAGCATAACTTAAACTGAAAGAACTAAAGAAAAAATTCAAGCCTCCAATTGCAAGATTGAAAGATTCTATAGGCAAAATATTGAACCATGCAAGAAGTAGCCAAAGAAGATAGAAAGAATACATAGAGCCACTGTACCAAAAAGAACTAGTCAACATTCTACCATTTCAGGAAGGAGCATATGAGCAAGAACCAGTGGTGCTGAAGGAAGAAGTCCAAGCTGCACTGAAAGCATTAGCAAAAGACAAGGCTCCATGAATTATTGGGATACCAAATGAAATGTTTCAACACACTGATGAAGCGCTTATTCCTCTATGGCAATGTTTCAACACACTGAAAGCACTTACTCCTCTATGGCAGGAAATGTGGAAGACAGCAACTGGGCCAACTGACTAGAAGAGCTATATACGTGTACCCATTCCAAAGAAAAGTGATCAATGGAAAGCTTAAATTACAAAGCAACATCATTGATATTACATGCAAGTAATGTTGCTGAAGATCATCTGACAATGATTGCAGCAGTACATAAGGGATATTATTGGTGACATCAGATGTGGAATAAGGGTGTGGAATAAGGGATATTATTGGTGACATCAGATGAATCGTAACTGAAAGCAGAGAACTCCAGAAAGACGTTTGTTTGTGTTTTATGGACTACGCCAAGCCATTGGGTCATAACACACTGTGGAGAGCCTTGAGAAGAATGGGTATTCCAGAACACACCGTTGAACTCCTGCAGAACGTGTACATAGATCAAGAGGTATGAACGGAACAAGGGAATACTGCATGGTTTAAGATTAGGAAAGGTGTGGGTCAGAATTGCAGCCTCCCACCATACTTATTCAATTTGTATTCTGAGTAAATCATTAGAGAAGCTGGCTTATATAAAGAACAATGCTCTATCAGGATTGGAAGAAGACTTACTAACAACCTGGGACATGCAGATGACACAACCTTGCTTGCTAAAAATGAGGACTAGAAGCATTTGCTGATGAAAATCCAGGATTGCAGCATTCAGTATGGATTGCAATTTAATGTAAAGAAAGCCAAAATCCTCACCACTAGTCCAATAGGAAACACCATGATAAATAAAGAAAAGACCGAAGTGTTGAAGATTTCATCATTTTAACAGTTTTATTGGCATATAATTCACATATCATACAACAGTTCAATCACATTAAAAAGAGTTGTACATTGGACCTCCGCTCAAGTACTTACTCAATGCAAGAACACTTTGTTCTATTAAATTGGCATTCCATGATGCACACCTCCCCGACACGAGGGCTGAAGACAAATATGAGCATAAGCAAATGTGGTGAAGAAAGTTGATGGTGCCAGGCTATCAAAAGATATAGCATCTGGGGTCTTAAAGGCTTGAAGGTAAACAAGCAGCCATCTAACTCAGAAGCCTCAAAGCCCACATGAAAGAAGCACACCAGCTAGTGTGACCACGAGGTATAGAAGGGACCAGGTATCAGACATCAAAGAACAAAAAATCATATCAGTGGGTGCCCACCTTCCCGATATGATCACTGAAGACAAATACGTGCATAAGCAAATGTGGTGAAGAAAGTGAAGAAAGCGGATGGTGCCTGACCAGCAAAAGATATAGCATCAATGAACAAAAAATCATATTATTGTAAATGAGGGTGAGTGCAGAGTGGAGACCCAAAGCCCATCTGTAGGCAACTGGACACCCCCTTACTGAAGGGTCACAGGGAGGAGATGAGCCAGTCAGGGTGCACTGTAGCAATGATGAAACATACAGCTTTCCTCTAGTTCTTAAATGCTTCCTCCCCCCACTATCATGATCCCAATCCTACCTTACAAATCTGGCTAGACCTAGGATGTACATTGGTACAGATAGGAACTGGAAATACAGGGAATCCAGGACAGATGACCCCTTCCGGACCAGTGGTGAGAGTGGTGATACCGGGAGGGTGGAGGGAAAGTGGGGTAGAAAGGGGGAACCAACTACAAGGATCTACATATAACCTCCTCCCTGGGGGATGGACAACAGAAAAGTGGGTGAAGGGAGACGTCGGATACTGTGAGATAGGAAAAAATAATAATAATTTATAAATTATCAAGGGTTCATGAGGGAGGAGGGAATGGGGAGAGAGCGGGGAAAATGAGGAGCTGATACTAAGAGCTCAAGTAGGAAGCAAATGTTTTGAGAGTGATGAGGGCAACAAATGTACAAATGTGCCTGACACAATGGGTGTGTGGATTGTGATAAGAATTGTACGAGCCCCCAGTAAAATGATTAAAAAATAAATAAATAAATTCAAACTAAAAAAAAGAGTTGTACAATCATCACCACAGTCTATTTTAGAACATTTTCTTTTTTCTTGTACTTATTTTTATTAGCTCCCCACCTCCTCCCAACATCTCCTGCCATACACCCCCAAAACCATTAATCAAGTTAATGGCTCTCTAGTCTGGATTTCATATACAGAAAACATGCAAAAACAACAATGATAACAAAGCAAAACTGAGAAAAATCTCAGTTGAACAGAAAGCAGACAATATTAAAAACTAAAACAAGTTTAAAAGGAACCATAAGAGTGTTCAAATGACAAGGTGTTAAATGTTAACTGCATCTCCTGGAATCCATTTCCCTATGCACTCTGCATAATAGCAAGGCTTTACATCCCTGGTCTATAGTCAGAGGGAATTCACCAGAGATTTATCCACGTGTATTTCCCCTTCAATATTTTTTAAACTGATATAATTTTTAAATGGGTCAAAAGGGAGATCAAATGATAAGGTCTTACATTTTAACCTAACTACATCTGGCACAATCAATTTTACAGTACACTCTGCCTGTAACAAGGCTGTTCACATCCTTGGCTATGGTCAGAGGAGATTCACAGAGATTCAGTCCATTTGTGGAGCCTGCACATGGATTTGGGGCTTCCACTGTCATCCATAGTCTTCTGCAAACGAGAAATTCACCATTTTAGCTCTGATACTATTCCCTCCTTCTAATTTGTATTTATTATTTACAATCATTGAAGCACATAGGTTGGTTTTCTTTCTCCATGTGGACTTAATTGATGCCTCACCTACAGGGCTGCTTGTTTGCAGACAAGCCTTGAAGACCCAGACGCTATTCTTTCTGATCCCCAGGCACCATCTCGTTTCTTTTCCATACTTTGCTATGGCACCCATATCTTCAGTGATCTGTTCAGGAGGGCAAACAAGGGATTTTATCTTGCTTGGATCCACAAGCATACTCATAGCAGCAGGAGTCAAGAGATCAAATGACACGTCGCACTGGTAAGTCTGCTGCACATCATCTCTTTAGTGTCGAAAGCATAGAGGTTACTTGGAGGACTAAGGTAACCCTGCGCCAAGCTATGGTATTTTCAATCACCTCATATATTGATTAAGAAAGACCAAAGGAAAATCGATGCATTTTAATTATGGTGCTAGCCTAAAAAACACTGAAAGTACTATGGACTACTGTAAGGACAAAGAACTCTTGTCTTGGAAGAAGTTCAGCCAGAGTGCTCCTTGGAGAGACTTCAACTTACATATGTTAGACATGTGGTCAGGTGTCTGGAGAGACCCTGGAGAAGACCATCAGGCTTGGTAAAGTAGAGGGGCAGCAAAAAAGAGGAAGACCCTTGACAAAAAGGAGTGACACAGGGGATGCCACACTGAGTTCGCCCGTAGGAACCGTTGTCAGGTGCACAGGATGAGCCGTGTGTGCACAAGAGAGCTGTGGGTCAGAAGTGACTGGATGGCACCTAACAACCACAGCATGGCTCAAGGCCATTGGTGCGTAGAGAAAGGACTACATTTCTTGTCAGCGATGTTCTAAATATTTTATGTACTTTATCTCATTTAATCCTCAAAAAGCTTTGAAATAGATATCATCATCCCACTTTCGTGGTTGGGTGCCATCTAGTCTGCTCTACTCATAGTGATGTGCTGTGACAGATTAAAATTGATCTCAGAAGCAAGAACCAAGAATCCCACAACCATCAAGAAAGGAAAACCGCTAGTTGAGCATATTCGAGATCCTCGCATGAAGGGGCAACATCAGCAGAGGCTGCAGCCCTAAGACCATGAAACAGTCGTGGGCTTAAGGGCCCACAGATGAGTAAAACTGTGTGCCTTTCACAGGAGGCTGGCTTGCGGAGTGGGATGCCCAGAGGCATGAACGGAGCTGTTGACACTTGCCCAAGGAGGATAGAAGCCAAGGGACCATGTGGCTGAGAGGCCAAGGACCAAAAGGAGATGTGGCTACAGTTTGAAAAGAGGCACTACTGTGGACAAAAGACTGTGTCCTCAATGTTTTTGGTCTGGAGTTTTGATAACTGTTAAATTCCCTAAGAAATCCCCATAATCTTGAGTATTATTTGAGAGTTCCGTGTGGCCATTGGACCAGATTCACAGTGTGCAGTGGGAGGGATGTTTGGTTTCCAAATAGGGTATAAAGCATTGGAAGTTGAAGGTATGTCTGTCTTCTGCTTCTCAAGGAGTTATCCTTGGTTAGATGTGGAGCTGGTTTCCCCCATCCTCTGGTAGCTGGAAGTACCCATGCCATTTCCGCATCCCTGCTCATCACCTTAGGTCAGTGGTTCTCAACTTTCCTAATGTTGTGACCCTTTAATACAGTTCCTTATGCTGTGGTGACCCCCAACCATAACATTATTTTCATTACTACTTCACACCTGTAATTCTGCTGCTATTATGAATTGGGCGACCCCTGTGAAAGAGTCGTTTGACTCCCAAAAGGGTCACGACCCACAGGTTGAGAAGTGCTGCCTTAGGTCATTCTTTCCCAGTTTCCTTTGAGGTAGCAAAAGCCTATTGCTCCTCCTGGCGAATAACCAGATATATTAAATTATAAAAGCTTTTGTTGTTTCTCCTTTCAGGACCTCAGAGACTTTGGAAAAGTGACCGGATGAGAGGAAAATAAACATTACTTTCCGCAGTGATTGTGTGGTGTGTCTGTGTGTCTCTGTGCCTGTGCGTGTGTTAGAGACATACTGGTGACAGAGCACTATACAAAAATGCCTCTGTAACTTAGTTCAGCAAATAATGCTCTAACTCCAATGATAATAAAATTTAGCACCTGACATCTATATTATATGCATGGATATTTCTCCTCTAACATAAAGATCTTATTTCATATATATTATTACAGTTAATTCTCCCCCAAACCCGATAACTAAAGCAAGATAAAGAATCATATCCCCACTTGACGAGAAGAAGCTATAACTTGAGGAGGTGATGTGATTTGTCTGTGCTCAGATGGATAAGCAAGAAACAGGAGACAAACAAAGCTTGTTTAAGCCAATCTCTTAACTCTCAAGCCATTCCTCCCTGGTTGAATACCAAATGTACATCCTACTTGGGTCTGGGGCCCTAAGAAAGCTGACCCTGAACTGGACAGAGTACTCACTCTTCTACCTCACCCCTCGGAACCGATCATTGTCAATACATTGGGACATTTGCTCTTTTTTCTCTATACTCTCGGTAGGTAGCATAACGCCTCGAACATAGTGTTTAATGAATATTGGTTACATTGAAGTGCGGACATCCAAATTATAGGGGATATTAAGGATTTTCTTCCCTCGTTCAAAAATTATATTTTGGATTTGCTTCTTTGTTACAAACTTGCTGCATCTGAGGCATTTCTAAGACATGCTGTTTTATAGTAAGGTGACGAGGATGGGCAGAAGCTTTTAGAAAGTTGTATCTCTATCCTGCTTTTTTTACAAGATGAACTAACCATGCCCCTACAACAACATCCCACAGTGAATGAGCGGTATAGGGTATCGATGAATGGAGTCTTCAGGTTGTTGTTTTTTAAAAAAGGTGGGGGCTGCTTCTTAGATTTCCGTGGTTGCTCAGCCTGCCCAGTCTCTGTAGGAACTGAAAACTGCATGAAACCAGATTCCAATCTCAGAAGGCAAGCATGCAGACACCACCAGAAACCGTGCTCTGCCAAAGAAAATGCATCCAACCCTTCTGTAAAGCGTGGTCCAGGAATAAAGTCCTATAGGGAAGCGCAAACAGAATCAGGGGTGACCATATAGGAGTATGTCTGCCTCCTTCAGTCTCCAAGCCTGTGGTCAGACTCTGAACAGGCAGGTCGGAGCAAGGCCTCCTACAGCTGCCTCTAATCCTTCCCCCAGTAAGGAGAGCCACACCAAGTGCTTCGAAGAAGTTCCACAGTGCAGCCAGCGTGTGGATCTGGAACCGAGGGGAAGCAAACTGACTCTGCGGTTGGTTATGGGATCCTGGGAGGAGCCCGGAGTGTCACAAGGAGTGATTCCTCTTCCAGCTCTTCCAACCCCCACCCCCACTCCCTCCAGGCCCTCACTGCTTGCTAGAAGCCAGGCAAGTTGGGAAGGAAAGGTTGGCGGGAGAAAAGACACACCCCCCCCCCCAGCTGAGCTCCCCTATGGCCTGCCCTGTTGACTAAGGTCTGGTCCGCAGGCAGACGGGGAGCCCGAAGCCCTCTTTCATTGGCTCTGTCTGACTGAGAGGAAAAACTGCTTTGTGTGCTGACGATGGCGAGTGCTGGCAGAAGCTTTGCTCCGCATACTGAAAGAGAGACGTTTCTGACCGCAGCTCATGAACCACACTTATTTACTCTGGCACATGCCCACTGTTTGTTCATAGGCTTTCTGTCTCTACTAAATGTGTTCCAATTTTGGAGGCTAAATCATTGCCAGTAGTTTCCAGGACATTCCGCTGGGCTAAGCAAAATTGCCCTAAGCGGTAGTCAGAAACCACTGGCGTAGTATTGTAAATACAGACTATTTGCAGAAAGGGAAAGATAGCGTGCATCTTATCTTTCTTGCGCGACAGAAACCCATGCTTCCTCTCTTGCAGAAAGCCACGCAAAAGAAGGCACAAGGACATCCATCCCCACTAAAGCCCACAAATTGTGCTTAAAGCCACCCTGAAGGTTGGTCACAGTCTAACAGATCTATAAGTATGTGCTACGGTCATGTTCAGAAGCAAGCTAGAGATGTGACACGGCCTAACTGCAAGCAGCCCTTTGCCTGGGATAATGGTCTTCTTAATGGCCATTTCTCCAGTCGGTGATGGATAGCCCACCTTCCATGTCAGCCAGTCGACCTAATGATGGCTCAGTGGGTCATGTTCAACCGTGTGGCTTTTAGGATTGGGGCCAATTGGGACATTCTCGTTTGTTATTAAAACTCACCAGCACTATCAAGCTTCTGCATTCCATGTCTTGTCCCAGACAGAGACTGAGAAAATGATTATTACAGGATATCATCATTATCCACCACTGTTCTTTTGCCTATTTCCTTGTTTCCTCTCAGACTTCTCCTAACCAAAGAAAAGGTTTTCTTTATACACTTGCCTCAATAATGAATCAGTGTGTGATTTATAAATGCAGAAACCTTGATATCAATTTATGCCTATGCTTGTGTTTGGAAAGAAGAAGGGCGTTGACTCAAAACAGAAAACAAACAAAAAAGAACAACTGTTCAAAGTGATGATTTTCTTTTGAGGCAGTGAAGCAGAAGCAGCGTCCTATATGTTTTCCAATGCTTCTTGAGGCTTATTGGAACAAGCTTCTTTTCTCCTGAGGGTGATGCAAAATAAAATTGAAATAAACCACAATTAAAACTCCATGTGCTGGGTTGGGAGGCCGGAGGAAGGGTGTGCATACCTCTATGCATGTGCATTGTGTTAGCGATTCCGACATTTTAACTTTGGGGAGTGGACAGCATGAAGGGACTAGGTAGGAGGAAGGCCACCACATCAAACTGATAGTGGGGTAGAAGGAACATTTGACACCTCCCTCCTTCTCTGCCCCCTGTCTGTTTTTAATCTTGCTAAATCATTCCCGTCTGGAGATTGTATATTTTAAGTTGCCTCTCCAAGTAACACAGAGGTACAGTGTCAGGGTGTCTGATCTCAGAGCCAGGCAGAGAGACGTGAACGCTCCAAAGGCCTCAAGCCACGAAAAGAAGATAGAAGAGGAATAAATAATAAAATGGCATTAACCTTTATTGCATGGACAGGCCCTGGGAAGATGGCGCTGGGAGACATAACATTGCTCTCATGATGAATTTAAGACTCTTTTTGTTTGTGTTTTTAAAAGTGAATACCCCTCTAAAAGTTTTCAAGGTGACTTCTTGGGAAATATGAACCACCATGAAAGTTTACTGGAAAAGAGATTCCACAGCAAGAGACTTCAAAGCAGATTTGTCCATCATCAATATGAAGGTCCTAGAAGAGGGGGGACAACTGGTGATGAAAACTGAAGTGTATGCTGTGTATGTGCATAACATAGACACCTTATACCGCCGATGAGTGCCTCAATAGATCGTTTAAGAGGAAAAAAAGTATCCTGTGTACAGATTTTAACAGGCATCCAAATGAATTATGTAGATGTTGTTTGGGGGAAAATCCAAATTCACACGTTTGAGGTATTGACTTTTCTAGATACATGTTGCTAGAAGTCATGTAGTTCAATTCAAAAAGTTCTTGGGAAAAGATCACTATATTTTCACTCTGCTTCCCATGAATGTTTTGAAGCCTCCTTCTGTTTGTCTGAGAAGCCAAGGTAGCACAGTGAGTTAAGTATTGGGGTGCTAACCAGAAGATGAGGGGTCCACACCCACCCACCAGTGACTCCCCAAGAGAAAGGTGGGGCTGTCCGCTCCTGTAAAGTTGTACAGTCTTGAGAACCCAGGCAGCAGTTCACTCTGTCCTAGAGTCAGGCTGAGTTGGAATCAACAGGGCGGTAGGGGTGGGTATACACCATTATAAAGTGGGCATGATAAGGGTAATATTACGCGAACCTCAAATGAGAGCGAAACAAAAGAAGCGCTTGGAACCCAGCTAGTCTCAAAAGTTACACCTTCGTATTTAGAGACTTCTATGTTGGAGAATTTTTTTTTTAATGTATAGAAATAATGATAATCAATGGTTTCCTTTCTGAACAGAACAGCCTTGAAGCTCATCTAAATTGGCCCACCCTTTCTGATCCTTCGAATTTATCCTTTCCCTGCTCAGATACATGGAGAATCCAGGAAGCTCAGCCTCCCTGCAGCTTTGCCGTCCCCGTCATCACCTCGTGACAGTGCCAATATTGGGGTTTTAAAAAGGAAACAGTAGGGAGGGCGTAGCTGCAGAACACTCCCATCTGTGTTTCACTTACAAAAGCAAGACTTCTGGATGGCCTTTCTTTGTGTTCTCAGTCAACAGAAAGAAAATAAAGTTCTGCCTACTTACACTTTTGTTAATTAAGCAAATGCAGTTTATTACTGTTCTGTATTGGGGTGGGGGTGGGAGTAGGGGGAAATCTGTGCTTAGTTACTTGTGTCTTGTCTCAACACCATTCTTTCTTGAAACGGAACAATTATGGCCATGAATGTGTCGAAGCATCTTTATTATTACTCAGTCATGACAGGATCAATGGTGACATTACCTTAATGGAAGAGTGATTTGTGAATGAAGACCAAAAAATGATGGTGTGTGTGTGTGTGTGTGTGTTTATGCTCAAGCCAGCCCTAGAAATCCTAGAGGCTGTGTGCACTTATGCACACGGAAGACATGCATTCACATGCAGAATCTACAAACGGTTAAGAACCAGCAATGGTGCTCTTGAGTCTCACTGAAAACCACTGTAAGTCACATGAGGAATTTTCTGTTTTTTTTTTTTTTTTCCTTTTTTAACATTTTATTAGGGGCTCATACAACTGTTATCCCAATCCATACACACATCAATTGTGTAAAGCGCATCTGTACATCGTTTCTCAAAACATTTTCTCTCCACCTAAACCCCCGACATTAGGTCCTCATTTTTCCCCTCCCTCCCCGCTCCCCCCTCCCGCATGAGCCCTTGATAGTTTATAAATGGGTATTTTGTCATATCTATGAGGAATTTTCTTAAGGGCTGACAGTTAAATCAGAACCCTTTCCAGGCAGTAACTCTGCGTGTGTTCTGAGCAGGCTCTGAAAGTAGTATTCTGAAAATCTGGGGTTCGTGTAGCAAAAAGGAAACGTAATTCACTGCCAGCGAGTCAACTCTGGCTCACTGGGACCCTATAGACATAGTAGAGGTGGTCTCAGGGGGCCTCTGTAACTCTTCACGAGAGTAAAAAGCCTCCTCTTTCTCCCTGGGTGCAGTAGGTAAGTTCATTCTCTAACTGGTAACCCACTTAACTACCAGGGCTCCTTAAAAGAAGCATAAACAATGCTAAATCAAAACTATGGCGAGTATTTTTCTTTACTTAAAAAAGAGAAAAGAAAAGTTAATTTGCTTCCGTCGTTAAGTAATCAGCCACAAGGCCCGACTGCTGTTTTCCGAGGTACAAGCAGGGAGCCTTGCTGTAAGCACGGGAAAGGGCACGGCGGATGGTGAGCGTACACAGTCCAAGCAGGAGTAGGCTGCAGGCACTTCTGAATCATTCTGATCCTTTAGGCCAACCGCGGGGGTGGGGCTGGGAGTGCCCATATGAGTGTGCGAGCGCAAGTGGGAGGGGTGCCGAGACCCAGTTCTGGGTGCCAAGCCCGGGAGGAGAAAGGTAGGGCTCGACCTTGGCCTTCCTGTTGACAGAGCAGTCGGGCACGTTCTCGGCAGTCCAGCTCTGGCTCTGGGCAGCACCTCCTCCCGGGGCCGGGACGGACTGCAGAGCTGGGGCGATGCAAACCACACACAGCGGGGCCTTCTTCACTCCCGGGGGATAGCTATCCCGGCGCATTTTTCCAGAGTGCTAAATAAAGATGATGTCCCCACCAACTGGAGTACCCCCAAAGCAGCCCCACCCACACAACCCTATAAGACAGAATAAAACTGCTCCTTAGGGTTTTCAAATACATCTTTAAGAAGCAGACAACCTCCTCTTTTTTTGTGGGGTGGGTGGGGAGAGTAGTGGATGGGTTTGAGTCAGAGCTCAGCGCTTAATACACGACGCATCCCGGCGCCACCCACGGAGCTCTGGAAAGTTCACCACTGAAAAGTCACACGTTTGCGTTCAAGTGCTGTGCTCTTAGGGGCCCCCATAGAATGGTAAACCAACATGTTAAACTGCCCTCACCCTTTCTGCTTGCAGCCGAAGAATAACTCCGTTTGCTGAGAAAGCAAAACTCAGTATTTTACGGGCGCAGGACACAATGCAAGTAAGAGTGGGTAGGAAACTTGGCCAAGATGAAGCGGACAAGTCCGGACCACATCAGCTAAGGGGCAGGCCACATTGTCGTGCCTTATCCGATTCCAACATGACACCTTTGCGCCGGGGAAGTAGGAGAACATCTAAAGTTGGCAACTTACTATCAAGGCACCAGTCTCAGCCTTTCTCCAGATGGCCCCTTGAAAGCAGACCTTCCAGCAGAATACACTGTGGAGAAGCCCCCTTTCCTCCGTGCACACGCACCTCACCCCAACCCGGCCGCCCCCTGTGCGCCAGTCTCCCAGTTGGAAGATGTGAGGTTGCCACAGCTCCTCCAAGTTCACAGAACAGGAAGGCCCAAGGAACTTACTCTTCAGCCAAGCGATGCTGCTCCGGGTTTCCCAAGCCCAGCTTCTCCGGTGCCTAGCCCTGGCCTCGCACACCAATAAATCCCTGTCACGCTGCTGGCTGCATGACAGAAAGGAAATCTCTCGGGAAGCTCACGGCAGAGCTTTCCACGAACTACGCAGCGTAGCCCTCCCACAGCAGGCACAGTCCTTTCTGAGTACTTCCGGATTCCCACTCCCCACCCGTCCTTGGGAGCTGAACGAGTTGATTAGACCAAAGTGCATGCACCTTGCTTGTGTTAGTGCTGCTCTTAGCGAGCTGTCCGTTGTTTGAGCCACCTGGGTGAGTTGAGTTCTTGACCTCCAGGATGACTAAGGGTCACAGGCTTGGGGGTATGGCTAGTCTCTATCTAAGGAGTACGCCTGTTATTTTTATGATTTTGAGTTTTGTTCCACATTTTCTGCCACTGCCTGGGGACCTCTAGGCCAGCTGATCGTGGTAGCCAGCAACACCGAGTTCTTCTGGCCTCAGGGCTGTGGAGACCACTGTTTCCTGGTCCATGAGGCCACTGGACTCATTGTTTTTATGGGACTTTCAATTTTCATCATTCTTCTTGCCCTCTGGATGGGGAGAACTACTAGTTACATCTTAAGTGGCCACTCGTGAGCTTTTGAGACCCCAGTCACACTCACCAAAATAGAATGCAGAAGACTGTCTTTATCCACGATGCTAAGGCAATTGTCCTGGGTGTCCCATGAGACAAGGATCCTGATCCCCCAGGCACAGTGAGTCATGCCCTCAGGGTGTTTGGCTATGTCTGAGAGGGTTTCATAACTTTGCCCCTGTATGCCCCACCCAGTGCGCTCACCTGCCTCCACCAGTTGAGCCAGCCTCCCTCGTTTTGAGTCTTGCTGTCCCCTTCACCCAAGGGGTGTACCCTTTTGTGGGTAAGTCTAGATCTTTTTCTGACCTTACTCAATCTTGAACTTTCTTTTCTCATATCTTTATGCTGGAAGAGAACTGCAGGTGTTTTTGATCTATAATATGCCCTATTAAGATTATCCCAGTGGAGTTCCTTTCCTGGAAGACTACAAGTCTGGTCTGTCACCCCACCCCCTCCAACCACCTGATGCCACTACTTCCAAATCATGGAACTTCCCCATCCACTCAGGGACTACAGGACTCTGGGGGCAATTGCATAGACCGTGTTTCACAAACAGGCCCTGGGACCCCTGGGAAGGGAGCTGGCTGTGCTCATAAGAACGGGGACTCCCCAGGTTTTACTACAGGTTTTCTAAGTAGATGGGAGTAAGGGGAGAGCAGGGTGAACAGGGTGGAATTGATACCTGAAAGGGAAAGGGGGGGGGTCATAATTAGGAGTGTTTCCTTTATTCATCACACTTCCTTGGGCAAAGAAGCACTGTAGGAGGTCAGTTTTACAGTACAAGGCTGATATTCTTGTAACAACATAGGATGTGTTGAAGTCCACACTCGAAGCGTGCTCATTGGTATCTGGAAGTCCATCAGTGTCTTACAATGAAACCCTCTATACGAGCAATATTGTGCTTTGTTAAGATGCACCTTCACATTAAGTGCATAAAGGGAAGGAGGAAAACCCACGTAGCCACTTTGTCCTACTCCATTTACTTTTTTAAGCAATCTACAAAAGAGAATGAGAAGCTTATCTAGCATCTCTTGTTACAAATGCTAACAATGTTTCACTAAACAGTTCACTAATTCCAGGGATTTTACCAAGTTTGTGGAAAATGGAATTCAAAGGTAATGGAAGCTTCCCATGAGCTTTTGGAATCACCCTCAGATATAGTTTACTGTCATAGCACCCAGGGTGGCAAGTCCCACAGAATCACCTACCATTTATAGATGAGTTACAGAACAGCAAAACACTTGGGTAAATACAATTTCGTGTTTGTCTTCATCATTCCACTTAAAATTTTTTTTTCTTCTCCCTGAATTGATTGGCAGCTATGAGGTTGCGAGACCTTATGTAGGGCAGGGGGTGCCCCCCGCGGGGGGGCGGGTGTGTGTGTGTGTGTGTGTGTGTGTGTGTGTGTGTGATCATTTTTAAAATCCATCCATGAACCAAGGGTAGTCGGCCACTTGATCAGCCAAAATCCATCGGAAACAACCTATAGTCTCAGCAATGCCTTCCACTCCAAAACTCGGGAAATCTTTCCCTGTGAACCAGAGCAATTAGCTAGTTTGATCGGGGATGATGCTAGTTTGATCGGGGATGATGCGTAAGGAGGTTGGCTATCCACGCTCACCTTTCAATCACTCATTCCCTAGCAGGACATCTAAAGACATGACATATCTTAAATCAGAAATGTGCACATCCCATGGACATTAAGCATACCGAGTTTTGTATTTTCTGAACTAGAACTAGCAGGTTCTTTCTACAATATTACCAACTGGGGAAAAAAGGTGTCTCTCTGAGATGCTTGTGCATTAGATAGAGGAAATTTTGCCTGTACCAAGCTCATGCCTCTGAGCAATTTTGATCCTGATCTCTCCATTTGGTCTTCAGAATCTGAGTAGGAAAACTAAAACAAGTGGTCATTACTGAGGGGGTTTCAATAATTGCTTTAATGAGACAGAGTGATTTTATGTGAAGGCCTTCGTGACAACTCAGGAAGAGACAATCAAAAGGCAAACTGTTTTCACAGCTTGTGATAAGGTAATACCAATAAATAGGACTGGCACCTTGATCATTTATCCCAGAGACCCTGATCCTTGGGTTGACTACATAATTTACAGTTCACACCAAGACCCTTTAGAGAGTGAAAGGGGTTGCAATGAACAATTATGCAGAAACAACAGGTGTGAGCCAGGATAGTCAAAGCATATGATCATTACCCCGACCCTGGAAAGGAGATTGATTATGGGAGAGCTCTGATATGGGGCAGGTTTCCCTTTAGTTTCAATATGACGAAGTTTAATACAGACTCATTTTAACTGGAGAGCTTAGTGATGGCCTCGTTGTGTCCTCTTTTTACTGATTTTTCTGTGAGCATTGAACTGCCAACTACAAGGTCAGTGGTTCAATCCCACCAGATGCTTGCTCCTCAGGAGAAAGATGAGGCTATTTGCTCCAGTAAAGGTTTATAGCATCAGAAACCCTACATAGGTTCACTGTACCTAGAATCAACTCAATGGCAGTAGGTTTGGGGGGTTATCTTGTCAGATGGCAGGTGATCTGTCAGGCATATTGATAGGGACATGGATTCTGTTTGTTTGCTTATTTGTGATTTTACTCCAGAAATAATCATTAGAGCATAATAATGCCTTTGCCACCTCACCACAAATCCCTGTTTGGTGGAGTAAGCAGATAACCTATTTACTGGAAAACAGACGTTCCCAATCCATTTTTCTGCATTTATAGTGTCTAAATGTGATGCTTATTCCAGATCATTTCAAGGACAAAGAGCCATTGCTAGCACAGAGCATGGCACATAGTACATGCATAAAAATAACTCTTGGCTAAATGGATGACAAGAACTCAGTATAATAAATAATTTCTCAAAAAGGACTATAACTCTTTAGGAGAGTAGAAAGCCCCATCTTTCTCTCGCAGAGCGGCTGGTGGCTTTGAATTTCAGAACTTATATGGAAAATAATATATTTCTTTGTATCCAACTCTCCCCAAATAGTTGATACACTGAAGTCAGCCAAAACACTTGCCTATCCAGGGTGCAGTATAGCACCAATGAAACACACAACTTTCCTCTAATCCTTTGGTGCTTCCTTCCCCCCACTATCATGACCTTAATTCTACCTTACAAATCAGATTAGACCAGAACATGCACACTGCTACAGACAAGAGCCAGCAACACAGGGAATCCAAGATAGATAACCCCTCCCCCGCCAAGGGCCAACAATGAGAGTAGAGATACCAGGACGATTAGGGGAAGGTGGGAGGAGAGAGGGGGAATCAATCACAAGGATCAACCTATAACTCCCTCCCAGGGGAACAAGCAATGGAAAAGTGGGTGAGGGGCAACGGAGGACGATGAGGCTATGAAAATAATAATCTAATAACTTATCAAGGGTTCATGAGGGAGGGAGGGAGGGCGGAGGAGTTAGGGGGAAGAAATGGGGAGCTGATATCAGAAGCTCAAGTGGAAAGAGAATGCTTTGAAAATGATGATGGCAGCATATGTGCCAACGTGCTTGACACACTGGATGAATGTATGGATTGTGATAAGAGATGTAAGAGGGTGTGCGAGGGAGGAGGAATAGGGAATTGATAGCACTGATGACTATAACCCCACTCAATGGGATCGAACAACAAAATTGTATGTGAGTGGATATATTGGATCATGTAAGATATGGCAAAGAAATTATAGGCAATAAAAGAATAATAAGAGTTCCTGAGAGGTTGGGTGTGTGATGGGGTGATAAAGGGGAGCTTATATCACAGTTCTAGAAGAAAGAAAATGTATTGACATTGATGGTGGTAGCAAATGTACAATACTGCTTGATGTGATTGAAGTATGGATTGCTATGATATCTGTAAGAGCTCTTAATAAAATGATTAAAAATTAAAAAGAAACTTCACAGCAATGAAAACTAAGAACCAAATATATATATTGTTATGAATATGGAGCTTCAATAGAGTGGCCACTTAATGCAATGAAAAGGATGGTGAGGGTGTTTAGTATGTTTATGATTGAAACGCTTGTTAAAAAACTTAATAGAAGTGTCAGGTCGGCGAAGAGTCTATATTGGAAGGACAGGTTGGGGGAATGTTAATAATATTTGGAGGGCATAGACCTGGAGGTGGCATTTAAAGGCAAGGGGGCTAGATAAGACGTCCAAAGGAAAGCCTTTGAATGGAGAAGACAAGTAGACCAAGAACTGAGCCATGAGAAGGTCCAACATTTAGAGGGCAAAGGGTGAAGAAGAGACGAAGAAGACGGTGAAATAGGAGAGGATCCAAGAGAAAGAAGTGTCCAGAGACCAAGGGGGGAAAGTTTCAGAAGAGAAAGTAATCGATTGTGAATAAGGTGTTGAGAGGTAGAGAAGATGAGGATTAAACATTGATCATTGGATTTGGCAAATAGAAACCTTCAGCAGCCTTTTTTTTCCATTGGGCACACTGGTAGGTCTAACAAGGAGCCATGGAGAGAAACATGGCGGTGGATGGAAAGGGTATAAAGTTGAGGGGGATTTCTTTGGTTTTGTTGTTGCTGTTTGATATTGTAGGTGTCACATATATGTGTGCTGATGGAAAAGTTCCCTACACACAAAAACTTTCTTGAGCGGGAAAGTTAGAATTAACTTAAATTGACGTTTTGTGAGTATGAATGAGAAGTATGTCAGCTACATCATTCAGAATTAATTTAAAAGGAAGTAGGTCGAGAAAGGCACTCTCAGTAGCATTACTATTATTTCTTGGTCATGACCTCAGCTGGGCCCTTGGGGGAACGGTAAATTCAAGAGCAAGAAACTGGAGCACAGAAAGTCCAGGAAACAGGTCTGATGTGATTCCATGAGGTGTAACTGAAAGCAGAGAAAGGCAACAATAAAAAGGCTGACACAAACAATGGATCGAGAGGTTTTATTGATAAGGATGCAACATCAAAGGCACGTGTTTTTCTGGGTTTGGTCTTTATTAGTTATTCTTGGTGAGATATTATATGTATTATTTAAAGGCAAATCAGAGAATACAGGAGTACAGAAAACAGAGAATAAATCATCCTCTATTGCTTTCTCTCTCTCAAATCCTACTGCCTGTTAGCAATTTAGTAGTTTGGTGCAGATCTGTTAAGTTGTGTGTGTGTGTGTGTGTGTGTGTGTGTGTGTACCAACATACATACCTGAAGAGACTTCAAAACATCTCCAGATAAATGGAATTAAAAGATAATGGAATTTTTCCACCATTTATTTAAAGTTCCCCTGTGTATGTATACAAAATTATTTTACAAAAATGGGATTATATGATGCTATTGTGAAACTGGTTTCTTATATCTAACAACATATCTGTTGTATTTTTTCATCTCAAGAAAAATGGCTCTACCTCCTTTATTATAAAATATGAATAGATAATACATAAACATGGCATACGATATAGAAGAGATAATAGAATATATATAGAATCTCCTTCAAATCTGTTAACCAGTCAATTTTTCCCCAGGGGCAAAAATTGTTACTATACACGTCCTTCTATACCTTGCTTCTTAAAATTTAACCACACACACATCCACACACTTGTACTCAAAACATATTGCTACAAAATCATAGAAACTTATTTTTTAAAATATGCAAGTATTGTTTGTCAGTATACCTTCCATCTGGGTCTACATACTTCTGAAGGTGGTATGTCTGCCTTTCTAGCCTCTCCCCCAAAGAATTCTGTAATCTTCTATTTATACCACGTCAAAGCGGCAGTGGCAGCATCGTCAAGGGGTTCAGATTGGGCTCCTTTTCAATGTTCTTTGAGTTTGGGAACAAACAAAGGTCTGAGTGGACAGAACCAGAGTTGTAGTGTAGAACAGGTATGATTTCCCAGTGAACACTCGGAGGACAGTCTTTGCTACCCTGGAAGGTTAACATGGTACAGTCATACTAGACACAAACTCCATGGAGCAGTATTCCTGGTCTTTTCCCCATCGATGAGGTTTTCTATATTAAAAAACAAAAAAAACTTCTAATAAGCCCGTTACTATCTGGTGTCCTCTGAGAAAATCTAGCAAGATTATCCTTTGCAATTCCCCAAACAGTTACCCGAAACCTCTGAGCTGACCTCTCTGCCTTAATTGAACTGGCCCACCAGGAGCACCCCTCAAAAGCCACTGCTTTGATTAGACCTTCTGCTTGCAGGCTCCCCAAGCAGACCAAGACGAGTGTCACTGAGAGAATGTGTCGGAGCCATCCACTCATCCCAGAAAGACTCGTTTAAAGGAGTCTTGCTGGGGATAAACTCATACCCGCAGGAAGTAAAACCCTAGTACACTTTGACAAAACCACCACCACCACCAAACCTGTGATTTGCTGAAGATTACAGACAGATCATCAGTTTTACATTTAGGGGACAGTTTCACATTAAATGATTGTTTCAACTCCTTGGTTTCCATCCCCTCCATACCCTTTCCCTTATCTCACGTACTCTAAGAATTCCCTGTTTCCATCCTCCTCCTTCCTTCCCCTTGTCATGGGTATGCTGCCCTATCTTGAACAGTTGGTTATTCTACTTGATTTACCCTCCTATAAATGAGGTCATTGTTTTTTAATGGAAACATACAGAGTATTCTTTTTTAAATTTTTTATTATAGCTTGGGTTAAAGTTTACAGAGAAAATTGGTTTTTCATTCAACAGTTTATGCACATTTATTTTATGCTGTTAGCTGTAATCCCCAGTGCACTCTTTCCAATTTCTTCCTGGGTTCATGTCCATTGGTCCTTTGTACCTCCCCCTTCCTGCCTTTTGAATGTTGATTTTGGGCAAATGGTGCCCTTTGGGTCTCATATGGTTCACTGTACTGAGAAACATTCCTCCCTGTGTTATTATTCACTTTATAGGTATATTGTTAGGCTGAAAGTTGATCCCGAGGCATGAGTTCAGTTCCAGGCTTGATCCCCTGAGGGGTCAGTAGTGGTAGCTGGGCACCATCTAGTTTTTTCTGGTCTCAGGATAGTAGAGGTTGTGGTTCACATGGTCCACTAGTCCTTTAGGTTGCTGCCTTGAGTCTTTGATTTTCTTCATTTTTACTGCAGATGATGTGAGACCAAGAGTTGCATCTTAGATGGCCACTGACAAGCTTTGAAGACTCCAGTCACTACAGACCAGACATTGTCTTTATGGACTGTGTTATGCCAAATAATATGGATGTCCCCTGAGACTGGGGTTCTGAGTCCCCTATGATATTGTATCTCACATTATTTAATCAAAACCATAGCTAGATTCTAACTTCATGATTTACTGAATGTAACTCACTGCATCGAGTCAAATGGTGACTCACAGAGACCTTTTAGGACAGAGTAGAACTGCCCCCCCCTGTGAGATCCAGAGATTGTAACTCTACTCAAGTAGAAAGCCCCATCATTCGCTCTTGGATTGGCTGGTGGTTTTGAACAGCCAATGTTGCAGTTAACAGTCCAATTCATAACCACCCCTGAACAATAATTTAGAATTCCTTTACCAAAAAGAAACCAGAATACAGATAGAAAACCAAAAAGGGGCACATTATGTAACAAAAATTATAGATTCTTACTAAATCTGGGGTCTTAAAATATGAGGCCTTAAAATGAATTGTTGAAAATCAATTTGACATTCTAGGTTCTCTTTTTAAAAATCATTTTATTGAGGGCTCATACAATTCTTATCACAATCCATCCATCCATCCATTCATCCATTGTGTCAAGCACATTTGTACATTTGTTGCCATCATC
>NW_022103920.1:63130913-63161151 GCF_000313985.2 Echinops telfairi
GCTGAGAAAGCTTTAGTGGGAAAGCATTCCAACCCCTCCTGCCGTGAGTTATGAGGGCCCAAGTGCTGACTTCCGAACACGGAGAGGCGGATGGCACGGGGGCCTCCAGACCCGGGCTTTGGTTGCAGGGAGCCTGGAAAGCCTGGGTTTCCTCACCTGTGCTGCACCTGCCCTCCGGGTGGTGTGTGGCTGCCACAGAGTCAGGGCTCATTAAATCGTGCCGCTACGGCTAATTCTGACTTTGTCCACTCTGAATCAACGTTTGAAGGCCGCTTTTGCCATAATCAAGTTTACCAATCACGTCTCTCAGAACTTTAATGAATGTAGGACCCATGCGAACATGTTTCATGGAGGTAGCATCTATATGAACAAATATAAAATGTTAAAATTTAAAAAGACTTTAAAACGACCGTGATGACTCAACAGCTGCTTATTCTATCGATGGGGAAACTGAGCTTCAGAAAGGTAGGCTGTTTGCTCAGGGCTACGTGGCTGACCTGTCTAAGGATCACGACTCACTCACAGTCCCGGAATGGATTCGGACTCCCAGTGACTAGATCCACGTAGTCAGGGTTCTGGTCCGTCTTTTCACGTCTTGCCTTTCTTCAAAGAGCTGATGACATCACAGGGGTCAGTCTGTAGCAAAACCCTGCGAGACGGGCACCCTCCAGTGGGTAAAATGAACAGTGGTAAATGGTGAGGGAACCACCCCGCCCTGCAGAGTGTCCCCCAGAGACCCAGACAGGGGTGAGCAGCAGCCCAGGCGCCAGAACCCGGGCAGAAATCCCCCCCGCGTCCCCCCCATGAGGGAAAAGACATCGAATCATATTTCCACACAGGAATGGAACTCCTTCCTACGTGGGTCCCCAGGCAGTTCCTGTACGCCAAGCTCTCGGTCTCTCGCGGAGTCGCTGAGTGGTGCAAACAGTTAAGTGTTCGGAGCCCATTCAGGGGGCGCTCAGAAGACACACTGGGCCACCTGCTATCACGGGTCAGAGCCATGTTCTTCCCGGCACACATGGGGTATCTCCACGAGTCAGAATTGACAGGATGAGAACTAACAATAAGAGCATAGCTCCCCGAGAAGCCGCAGGATATTCAAAAGCTCCTTTTTTTCCCCACACGCCTCCTTCTTCCTTTCATTCGCTATTCCTGCCCATCTGAACAATGCAAACATCAGTGGAAGGTCTGCAATGAATTAAGCACACAGTTTCCTTGCCCTGGCTTAGCATGTGCCTATATGCACGATTGTTCAGATGCACTCGCTCCCCTGATAAACCTCCAGAGAAAGGCTGGCCATGCACCTCTGGAAACAGGACCAGAGGAAGGTCTTCCAGGCATTGAAGGGCTCAGCTGTGGGCTGGCTGCACTGGCCAGAGCAAAGGGGAAGGTCACAGTAGTAGAAGAACATCCAGTCCAGTGCTGGACACCAGCCTGTCTGCCCACAAGTGGCCGCTGTGGAATTCACAGTGAGCTGATGGCTCCCACAAATTCGGCCCAGAATCTCGGACCCTGTGCAACCACGGCAGCCTCCTCTCCAGCCCTGGCCACCATCGAAGGGCATCTGTTACCTCTTGCTTGGCCTCCAGGTCTGTAGCCGCCAATAGAGCCCGAGAGCCATAAACTTCAAACTCTGACAAATGTTGACCTACTTCTACCACAAACGGACTGCAACTGCCCCCTTGGGAAAAGAGCCGTCCTCCTGAATGCTCTCCGCTAAATGAGTGCCACCTTGTCTCTTTCCTCCTCATCATTATAATTAATCAGCAGCAATATCATCCCTCGTGGTTATGTTCTTATTAGGTGTTAACTGGCCTGAACATCATTATCCCATTAGGCCTTTACACCTACATTGCTTCATCGGCGTCCCTCTGAAGGGGGCCTGGTACTGTCTGGTTGAAAAGAATCTCCTGCACAAACACAAGATTATCTAAACATTAAGAAAGGCATATAAAGGCACTTAGATCTGATCCAAATATTAATATTTCGGGAAAGGTGCTGCTATTTATCCTACCTGGGATACTTTGCATTGCTATAAATCCTTTACACCACAGTAGTTAAAGCAATCCCCAGAATGAACTGAATCTCATTTTAATGTGTAAAAATAATGTCAAAGGCTAGATTTTAAAATACTGAAGTTTTCTTCCCTCATCACTATCCATGCTTCCATTTTGATAAATGATCTCTTGTTCTTTCATTAAGATGCTGAATTTTGAGTTTTTACATAAAAGATTGTGACCAGATCCCTTTTCTAACTTCCCACTGCAGTTGGTCTGGACGCAATTCTTCCTTCAACTTCCCCTTCATCGTGCTTAGCTTTTCTGTCCTCCAACAGCGATCTTTGCACGATTCAATCTTCTGTCACAGGGAGCTGAAACCTGTTCCCCACACAGATGGATGGAGAACAGAGACTCCTATCTGTCTCCAGGGATGCTTCCATCCCTAAGGACTGCCAGTGCAGAGTGCTTCCGCCACAACTTCTTTCACCGTGCCTCCCCAAGGCTGGGGTGCCACCAAGAGTTCACCCCTTCTCCTTAGAGCCTGTGGTCATGCTCTGTACCCCACCCCAGCCCCCAACTTTGTCGTCCACCTTCTCTGAGTCTTCCTCCCAGTTCATTATTCACCCTCCCTTTCCCTAGGAGTTCAAATGCCCTGTTATCGCACATTCCTCATTACCTACCCGCTTAGCCTCCAAACTCTATTGTGCACCCAGTTTTCCCACAAAATGTATAGTCTTATTTGGTTTGCTGTATTCATTTCCCCTTCCTGGGGAAACACCTTAGTCATCACCTCTGTCCCCTCCCCTTCCCACTTTCCGAGTTCCTCTTTCTTTCCTAAGAAACAGATCGCGAGTCCATTTATTAACTTACTCTTAGCACTATCATTTCAAAGAGGAAACCTAGTTTCATGATTCTCAGGTCTCCCCACAGAGGCAATCAAGTACACTAGGCCTTTTCTTACGACTACCACTTTAATTGTGTAACCACCAGGGAGAAAATTCTTCAACAATCACACAGTTGGCTGGTACGGGCCTGAAATATGCTGACCATTCTTTTCCGTCTTTGCAATTGGTCGGCACTCCTTGTCAAAACACACAGGAACGTCTTACAAGTCTATGTCCTATCAACGCTTGATGGCACAAACTTAGGGGTCAAAATTAACCCCCTATGAACAAATCCTGCCCTCATCAAAATTTCTGCTCATGCTCAGCCTCTCGTCCTAGAACTGCGGAACCTTTCACTCTGTAGGGGCTGTTTCCTTTTGCCTTTCTATTCCCACCAGCTTCAGGCTGTTCTGTCTCTCTGGGGACCCTACCTTTGCTCCTCCTGAGAGCTGAGGAGAATCAATCTATGGGAGACATTCATTCTTCTTTTTATCTCCTCTACTGCAGATTCTTTCTCACCCCATCCTTCCCCCAAGTTGATGACAGAGCTGAATTCCCGTATTTGTACAGGCTCACCGTTCTCCCCACAGGCACTCCACCGCCGCCACCCCTCTGTTTTACTGCATGCACACTCTCTAGCTGTCTCTAACCGTCTTTATCACTTGGTGTGGTTCCTGAAGTTCCCTTGGCCTGTGTCCTGGCCACAAAGAATAGCCATTCTGTTCTTACAGGTCCTGTAAAGTTGGCATGGGAAAGGCATTATGGTCACCAACGTTGTAAAGTGTTTGAAGCAAGGAAAAGAAGTAAACATGTTAACTAAGGGGCAACATCATTGGACTATGCTTAAGAGCTGGAATTGGGGCAATTTCCCAAACTCCAACTATCATCTCCCTATTATACTTCTCTGGAGAGAAGATTTCATTTCTCAAGATTATTTATTTTCCTATTTCAACACAGACAGAAGAGTCTTATAAAGAAGTAAGATGAAGAAATTGTAACCAATCATGATTTGCAAATAATCATGGATTTCCATTTACTTATGACTATTCTTACCTGAGTTGGCCAACTGTGTAGACAGATCACCTGTGTAGTGGGAAAGCTGCTCACTTAACAACTGTGAATGTGCTCCTTTGGGAAAAAATTGGGTTTCCTTAAGTTAATGTTTTCTTATTTAATCTAAATTACCTACCGTCTCTTCTAAAGTGTGACCTCTCTCCCCTCACTATTTTATTGCAATTCTAAAACTATTTCTCTGGAGGGTACGATATAGTCTAATTTTCTTCATTATTCAATTTGGATCCTGTTAAGTGAGACGGGCATTCACTGACAAGAAGCGCATTTCAATTTTGGCAAATAATTTCATTAGTATTCACAAAGTTTGGTATCCCTTATATTTAATAAACCTTTCCATTGCAGAGTAAAAAATCCTGAAAAATAGTCAAACAAATTAATGATGGGGCCACCTCAAGAGTAGATTCACCCCAATTCAGAGATGTCTCAGTTGATCAGTTTTCTGTCAATCAGGAGAACAGGAAAAATGAAATATGCAATTATAGTTGGGGAGGCAGTACCTCTTCATTCTTTCATCCCAGCTGAAGCAGAAGAGTCTTAATTGCTTGGAAAAATAAGATTTTTGTTTCCTCTCAAGAGGAGCAAAGAAAGCAAATGCCAAATTGCCTTAGAGTCAATGGCTTGAGCCGTGAAACTCCAGACCATGCAAATGAGAATTGAAGAGACCAGTCCCTCTTCTGTATCTTTTGCCCCAGAGGAGAATGGTGAGCCTACACAAATACGAGAATTCAGCTTTGTCGTAAAGTTGGGGAGAACGAATCCTGAAGTAGAGGAAATAAAAGAAGAATGAATGTCTTCAAGAGCTGTTGAAATTAATTCTCTTCCAATCTCAGGAGGAGCGAAGGAAGATCACCAGAGAGGCAGCATCGGGTCAATACCCTGATATTTGGAAACGGCAACTGATGGGCAGAATGTTTCCCTCTGCACTGGGAAGCTTGTCATCATGTAGATTTATGGACACTGTTTCTACTAAATGGAAGTAGCCCTGCATGAAAATATTTGAATATGTTGTCAATTATTCCAGGGTAGACGACTGCGTGTGTGTGTGTGTGTGTGTGTGTGTGTGTGTGTGTGTGTTACCCAGGCTCTTTGTTTCTCTTCTATGTCTTATCAGTCGTCCTCTCTTGTGAGCATTACCCTGAGAGAGGAAACGTAAGGACGGTGGGGAAGGTGAAACCCGAATGAGCCCGTTAAGAAAGCCGTGGGTCTGCATGACTGACAAGAATGGCAACAGAGAAGAGGAAATCTGACAATGCAGAGGCGTGGGCATCAGCTGCAGTGTCAGTGCCTTTCTGGACCTCAACTGGGAAGCAAGATTAAAAGTCAAACATAATTAATTCCACTATTTAAGCCAGACATTGTCCCACACACACACATCAAAAAAAAAATCCTAGGGTAAAATTCTCAAACCCCAAAGTTTGTCATCAGTGATTCTGAATTTGAAATTCCATAGACTTGTATTTCCACAAAATATTTCCTAAATTCAGATTTATAGAAACAAATGTGCTGAGATAGGACTGACAAGGAGGTAAGACTGCAAAGCACATTTCTTTGATCAGTGTTTTCCTTTCCTTTTCAAACAAGCTACCAGCCTTTTAAAAGTCCATCTACAGCGTGTAATGAGAAGTTTGATGGTTAGGTTTCAAGGTTAAAAACCAGTCCCCTACCTGCTCTCTGGGGATGAGGTGTGGGGATTGTGGCTGGACTGGTCCTTGTCAGATTGATCATAGGAAGATCATGTCTTCCTCGTATCAGAACATAGACTTTTACCAAAGGGCCTAATGAACACCTGGATATATGCCTCAATGTACCTCCAAACTGTGCGAACAAAATGAAGTCCTTCCTGAGCTAGTTATCCTAAGAGTGCCACCAGCACAGCCCCCTCATGGGTGACCGAGTCTCACCAAAGGGAAATTCAGCAGATGAACAGGAAGAGGATTTCCCTTGCTTTCCTATGGAAGCTTCCAGAGAGCACATAGAAGGTTTACCTTACATCTCCTAACCTAGCACATAGCTGGCACAGGTTATATTATCATCAGAAATGTGCTGAAGGAAGGAGGGAGGTAACGAGGAAAAGAACAGGTAAAGAGAAGCCCATCCTTCAGGCCCCCAAAATCGAACTGTGAAACAACTTCCCTATAGTCACTCACACAGTTGGTTAGCATTAGAATAAAAGCTACAACACAGATCTCAAACTTGTCCGCCCTTCATTCTTCATGCTCTAGTTTTCTCCAACTGGGCAGATGCAATATTTGGTTCCTGAATTTGATTCCTTCTTGTTTTTTTACTGACTCCCCAGCATCATAGAAACGTGCACAATTTGCTGGGCAAAAGTCTGCACTAGCCACAGAGCATTTATAAAACGCAAACTGATAAGACCTATGATCATTAACTAGGAGACCTGCTGGTGTAGTGATTGTGCATTGAGCTGCTAACTACAAGGTCAGTAGTTTGAAACCACCAGAGTTATAATCTGGGAAATACAGAGGGGCCATTCGACCCTGTCATATAGGGTCACCATGAGCTGGCATCAACTTGATGGCAGTGAGTTTGTTTTTTAGTTTGCCATATTAATTGGGCTCAAGAGTATCTTTATGGTAAGGTGACAAGACGTCCCGCTTTTGGCGGGACAATCCCGATTTTTAAAATTTTTCCTGCATCCTGTGGCATTTTTTTTAAAAGTCCCGATTTTTGGAAAGAATGTACGACAAGCTAGGGTATATGGTTTTTGGCTGCCATGTGGCTATTTCCCCAGGATATGAGTTTTATCAATGGTGTCCTGCTTTTGGCCCACTTTACCAATGTTAAAATCTGGTCACCTTACTTTATGGTCACTTGTATTCTGTAGCCTCTGCTCATCACACCTAAGGGAAAGTGAAACTATAAGCTCCAAGTAGGTAGAAATCACCTCTATCTTGCTATCCAGTTTCTACAGTGTCTAAACTACTTAATCGTTGAACATGGCTCCATATTTCATGACTTCAAGAATGTTCTTTGATCTAGAGATGACCAGCAATATCATCCTTCAGTCAAATCTGTGCAAAGGTCCCAACTCCACCTGGTCTCAGTTGACCTCATGAATTCAACACAGGGTAACGTCTGACCACTTGGTCCATGGACAGAGTTGAAATTCCATTTGGCTTGGCCTAACATTCTTAGTAATGGCTCTTACGTCTAAATGAGTGAAAGCATTCTAGACCCCCCCCACCCCCACCCCTGACTAAGCAATCTATGACTACATCTTTCCTTTCAAGCCCTAGAATGCAGAGGGGAGACATGAGCCTTTCAAAGCACTAGCTGCTTAATCATTATGAAAAGGCAGACTGAGCTCTGCACAGAGAGACACCAATCAGGAGGCAACTAGTGGGCTCCATTTACCTTCTATCATCACAAAAAATCCAACTGGAGCACCGATTTCACATATCACACTAGGAAAAACAGGAGCTCTGTAATAAGACCGTTTAAAATTCCTCTAGATTCTGATTACTCTTTCCTCCCAACCCCTAAGGAATTTATCAAACTACTCTTTCCAACATGACACAGAATGATCCTTGAGGAAAGTGCTGGTGATGGCAGATATATTTTCCTCTCGTTATATTTCTGTGGTTACGTTAGCACACTGTTGACATTTTAGTGATTTTTATAAGCCAATGCCCAAACAGTTGTCCAGCTGGTCCATCTTTAGTCTGACTCCGATGGCATACATTACTTGAAATGAAGACCACAACCTAGTTAGGAATTGTAGTTGGTGTTCCTCTTCTTTCAAGGGAGATGGCCTATCCATAAAGCCTTCTTGCTGATGGTGTCCAAAGGCCAGGGTTTCAGGGACTCGGCGGCAGCAGGGGGAAGCCATATAGAAAAAGGTTCCTCCAAAGGAGTGGGTTTTCCTTCTGTCTTGGCAACTGTAAAATTACAAATCAAAGATGAAAACAGTTAAGCCACAACTCCAGAGAGGATCTTGGTAAATATAAAGCTCCCACAAAGCCCAGTGAAGGATTCATTGCCATCAAAAGGATATCTGTGATTTTTTAGACGAGGCAGAGCCTATAGGCATATGCAAAGTATAATTAAGGATTTGCCTTTCCTTCATGAATTCTACTGTTCAAAAAAAAGAAAAAGGAAAGGCTATCATCGCAACACATGTTCATGCAGGAAGAATGCAGAATGACCAAACTGGGGAAAGACATGCTCGGGGAAAAGGAAATCGAGCCAGACGAGTCTAAACAAGCTTCTTCATAGTGCTGCCCAGGGCTGACCTGAGTGCAGATTGTGCGGCTTGAGGGTGTAGTTAAAAGAGGATCTTGGATGAACCTGGATGTAGGAGCCTATAGAAAGTCAAAAGCACAGTAACTCCAAACCTTTCTACCTCCTAAGTAATCAAAATAATTGATTCCACAACTCTTTAACAAAATTAGAAAGAAGGCAATGGATGAACTAGAGATGAACATCTCTAAGGATAAACCTAAAGATGAATAAGATCAAACATCACTAGGTTAGGACATCTCTATCAGAACTAACGGAGGAGACGCCTGTATGTCACTGCTAGGGTCCCAAGCAAAACCACCAAATCAAACCGTCTTTGGCTGCCACCTATCTCTTCCCTTGCTATGACCCACTGACTTCTCTGCCCCCTTTCTCCGGTGCAAAGAACCCAGTGTCCATACACTGTGACTTACTGCGATGGTGGATGGCATATCTTACCATGTCTAGCTTATGATTCTCTGTGGTTTGGCAGACAGGCACTGGCTGCTCTTCCACCACGTAGCCACTTCTTATGATATAATTCTCTGTGATCAGCTAAGCAGGACGCTTCCTTGGAAGTGTCACCAAGCGTCTTTTCTCTTGACTCCGCCCTCTTGCTGTCACTAAGTCTGACTTGTATCCTGACCTTTAGATTTTGGATAAAGCAGTCCCTATAAGCCTGGGTGAAACACAGATCTTCAGGTCACCACCTGATCTATGGATCTGAGAGCCATCAGTCCCCCAATTATGGGAACAATTTCCTGGAAGTAAGTTGCTCTACTACTTTGAGGACGAAGGTGCACCAGACTCAAGTCATGGTATTTCCATCCCTTCATCTGCGTGCAAAAGTTGGACACTAAATAAAGAAGACTGAGGAAGAATCAATGCATTTGAATTATGATGCTGGCAAAGAACAGTGAAAGTGCCGGGAACTGCCAAGAAACAAGCAAATCTGTCTCGGAAGAAGGATAGCCAGAATGTTCCTTGGAAGCAAAGAACTTTGGACATGTTGTCAGGAGAGACCAGTCTTGGAAAAGGACATCATTCTTGGTAAAGCAGAGGGGCAGCAGAAAAGATGACCGTCAACAAGCTGGACCAACACTGTGACTAACACCGTGGCCTCAAACACAAGAACAATTGAGGGAAGGCTCCGGACCAGGCCGGGTTTTGTCCTGATGTACTTCGGGTGGCTATGAGTTGGAACCGACTCAACTGCACCTAACAAGAACAACAGAATCTCTTCATATTTATGTATAGTTACATCTCACTGGTGTTGCTCCACTAGAGAAGCCAGACTATGACACCTACTCACTCAAATGTCTTCAATATATGACAGCTGCTGATTAAACAGATCGCCTTCCAATTGCTAGATTTGAGAATTTCATACTAGAGTATTAGCAAGTGGCTGCTTTAAAACTACGGTGGTGTATGTTCAAGTTCTGAATAGAAGCTTGTGTTTATGAAACGCTTAATAACTCACGTCTAGAGGAGAGGAGCGGCAAGGGACGGGCAAATGGGAAAGAGTACAGAGCCCCCAGGCTTCCTGTTGAATCTCACTGCCAGTCCACACAAACCACCAATCTTTCAGAGCGAGGTTTAGCACCTTTGCCTCCAAAAATGCTCAACAGCTGCTAATCCCAGCTTGAGAAAACAGTGCCCACAGGGTCCACACAGAAGGATCCTACAGGACCGGGGGAGCTAGTCTTAGAGTGAAGCGCCCTGTGGACATCAATAATCAGATGCATATCTCTATTTCCTGTGTCTCTCCTGGTCCAAACCTCTCACCTTACAAAGACACAAACTGAAAGACTTCCTCAGTGTCTCACAAGCCCTAAGAAATGAGACCAAGAAGGAGCCTATGTCTCCCAAACCCCAGTGCTCACCCGGGCTAGCGCGATCCTCCTAATCACAACACTCGGGTTCCATCGGCACAGGTCAGGAGGGCTACGGTTTTCAGACTCGAGAGTCGTGATCTCTGGGCAGTTTTTCCTGTGTTCTAGACTCCAATCATGGAAGCCAGGTGGTGCAGGAGGCTATGCATTGCAAGGTGCTAACTGCAAGGTCAGGGGTTGAACCCCATCAACCACTCCACAAGAGCGCAGCATCCATAAAGATTTACTATCTTAGAAACATTATAGAGCCCTTCTATTCTGTCACGAAGGGTCACTTTGCATTATAATCAGCCCCAGGACAATAGGTGTGGTTTGGCTTGGACCCCAGTCTGACTCTTGGGCCTGGGGTGGTGCTTCAGTAGTCAGTGTGATGTCAGCCTCCCTAGAGGAATCTGGCCTATCTTTACAATTTAGAAACGACCCCTCAGAGCCTGCATTCATTCCTTTGCCTCCCTATGCAGAGGACTGGAAAGTCCCTGCGAGGGGTTGCTCTGGAGACATCTTCCCTCTAGCTCAATGATCAAAGGGCTCTTGACCATGGGTCACAAGTCAGAACATGATACACAAATACCAGTCTCCAAATCAAGAACAAAGAAGGCACACGATGGCCAGAAAGATCCCTTCGTATGGCATGCAGACCTTAATGACTTTGGCTAGTAGTGGCCAAGCAATATTTCTGCGGTTCCTGCCACTCCTTCACCCGTTCAACATGTACTGAGTGCCAACTTTGAGGGGAAATGTGTGCAGAGGAGTTGTGACAGGTATGGGAAAGTACACCTTCCTGTTACAAAGATCAGATGAACATATTTAAACCAAACCCTAAAAACACAACTCACTACTACCTAGTCGATGCCAACTCACTAGCAACACAATCTATATGACAAAGTATGTCCCTAAGCATAGAGAAAACACAGATCTGTATCATACATGCTGGGCATGTGTAACTCAACAATTTCCTTGCCAGCTTCCTGTTGAAACTACTTTCCCAAGAAGCCTGAAGAAACCAGAGTCAGAATTTTATTTTATTTTTATTAGCTGATGAGTAAATCCAATGCAGTCAGTCAACAGGTGAGCATGAGACCATGGTGAAGCAATTTGAAAACCAGGTTCTTCATGCTCATGATATGTAGTTCCTCCACATTCTTTGCCCATGCCAATTGGCCCTACGAATCTATGTCTCTTTGGTTTTGCTCTTCTGAAGTCTGCCTGGCCTATGCTGTGATGTGAAAGGACCTTCCTCATTTTCCTTGTAGGGATTTGTTTTTTCTTTTAAAGCGGGCAGCTGGATCCTTCAGGGAACCTCGCAGGTACAAGTTGATGCACAGCCTCCTGCAACATAATGGAGCATGTAGGAAACGTCCACAAAGCCAAAGCCACTGAGAGAAAGCAGATTTGGGGTTTCCAAGGTAGGTGGAAAAGGAGTGAGGGAATGACTGTAAATAGCTCCAAATATTCTTTGGGAAATAATGAAAACATTCTGGAATGAGAGTGTGGAATGACTAAACAGCCTTATTAATTTACTAAAATGCACTGGATTGCATACTTACAAGAGTGAATTCTATGGTATATGAATTTAAAAACTTGTCTCAGTGTGCACACGATAAGTCACAGGCAAGTGGGTCACCAATAATGCTTATGACCATTATGTGTGCTCCTTGACCAGTTCACAGTTTACAAATACCCCACCCCCAACCCCCAAACGCTTCCTCATGACCATGTAGTGACATCCCCTGGGCAACAGAAGCAAAACTCTGCCCAGGCAGCTGAAGGCAAGAATACCCAGCTGTCACTGAGCCAATTCCAATGCCTCTTCTATCTTTATGGTAGGAGACAGCCTCATCTTTCTCCAAGGTGGGTTTGAACTTCTGACCTCACGGTTAGCAATCCAGTGCTTATCCTACCATCAGAGTTCCTTCATAACAATAATACCTTTCACTTATTGCACATTTATTATGTAGCAGACGCCCACTACACAATTGTATGGTTGATATACTTCAGAAGATACATCATAGCAAAAGATATGGATACTGTTGTTCTTGTTTACATTTTACAGATGGTAAGATGAGGGCATCGTGTAGTAAAGCCTCTGGTAGTAAGTGGCAAAATTTATAGCTAAAGAGCGGTGTTGAATGAACACCAAATATCCTCTGCCCAAAACCTTCTCTCATAGATCTGACACCTCCACCATTAGATTTCCAAAAAAGCAAATAATAGTGATAATAATTATAACAACAACCCCCAAAACACCCAAAATTCACTACAATCCAGTCTAGTCCAACCTATAAAGACCCTACAGGGCAGAGTAGAATAGCCCCGGGGGTTCTGAGACTGACTCCTCACAGGAGTGGAAAGAAGCCTCATCTCTCTCCTGCAGAGCAGTTGGTTGTTTCAAACTACTGACCTTGTTGTTAGCAGCTGAACACTTAACCCAACTATGCCATGAGGGCTCCTCTGATCACAATCTGGTTAAGATAGATATATCCCATGTTTTCGTAGCTCGATTCCTCTGCTAAATTCTCTATGTAATCTTTACAAAAACTCTGTGGGGCACATTCTGTTTTTATCCCCATTTCACAAAGGAAAAAAATGGAGGCAAGGTATTCTTAAGTCACTTACCCACCATTATACAACTAGTAAATTGTACAGCCAGGATTTGAACATAGAGCCTTACACTTAAGCCACTTTTTCAGAGGCCCAAATCCAGACACCTACAGGGGCCAGGGAGCCCTGGTAGTGTCGTGGTTACTAGTCGGGCTGCCAGCTGGAAAATCAGCAGTTAGAGACCACCAGCCACTCCATGGGAGAAAGATGGACTTTACTCCCATGAACCATTACAGTCTCGGAAACACAGGAGTGGATCTACCCCACCCTATAGGCAGCATCAACTCGATAGCAGTGAATTTGGGTTTGGTGGGGAGACAGAAGCCAGCAAATTAAAAATCCATTGTTGTTACATGAGTCAATTTTCAACTCATAGCAACCCAGTATGATGGGGAGACTCGCCCTGCAGGGTTTTCTAGGCTGAACTCTTTGCAGGAGCAGATGGTGAGGTCTTTTCTCCTGCGGAACCACTGGGGAGGTTCCAATGGCCACCTTGCAGTTAACAGCAGAGCACTTAACCGTTGTCCTTCCAGGGCTCTGTGAAGGAGCCCGTATGCCTCTTGAAACACAGAACAGTATCTGCCCATCTTTTACTTATGTTGAAGCACTTGCTGATGACGGGCAAGGATTGTACCTTTCAATATGGATTATAACTCAATGTAAAGGAGACCAAAATCCTCACAAGTGAACCAATAGGCAGCACTATGATGAATGGAGAAAAGAATCATGTTGTCAAGGATTTCATCTTGCTGGGATCCACAATTATTGCTCATGGAAGCAGGAGTCAACAGATCAAAGGATGCATTGCACTGGGTAAACTTGCTGTACAAGATCTCTATAAAATGTTGAAACGCAAAGATGTGACTGTGAAAACTAAAGTATGCCTGACCCAAGCTATAATATTTTCAGTTGCTTCCTGCGCATGTGAAAGCTGGTTATTGAATAAGGAAGACCAAAGAACAATCAATACATTTGAATCACGGTGCTGGCAAAGAATATTGAAAGTACCAAGGACTGCCAAAAGAACAAACAAATCTGTCTTGGAAGAAATACAGCTAGAACGTTCCTTATTGGCAAGAATGCTGAGACGTCATCTTGCATATTTTGGACATGTCAGGAGAGTCCCGTCCCTAGAGAAGGACAGCGTGCTCAGAGTGGGTATCAGAAACTAGGAAGGCCCTCGACAAGATGGCTTGACACAGTGGCTGCACCAATGGACTCAAACACAGAAACCATGAAGGGAATGGTGCAGGACTGGGGTAGGGTTCCCTTCTATTACACACCTGTGTCAAAACGGAGTCAATGACACCTAACAACAACAACCATCGTATAATTTTCTCTTCATACTTTAAGATCAAATGATGTTCTAGTGCAAGGAAAAATGAAAATTAGATTTTGTCTCAAAATTGAGGATCTTAAACTAAATAGTAGAAACTAACAACGTGGAGGGAATGAGGCCTTCGCCTAACAGGGCAGTGCTGATTCAACTCCAGCCTTCTGTTGCCAGGTGGTTCTGTGGGACAATGTTGTTGTGTTTTCTGGAAGAAGTCAGAAAAGTAGATTTTTACATAAATTCTTTCAAAAGATGCCAAAGGTTTCTCTAGACCTGACTGGGCCTGGGACAGTCTTTCTCGTCCTTTGCACACAGTAGGTTTGCCTCATCAAGCTGTTCTCTGTGACTAGAACTTAGAATGAGGAGCATGCATTTTAAAAAGGAGCTGGGTATGTCTGGAAATAGGGGAGAGACCGAGTTAGGAAACTCCTCCCTGCACATCTAGGAAGGGAAACATTTGACCTAAAGGCCAGAGGAAGGCAGCCACTGCGTGGTTTTTGTTTAAGAAAGAGACCAGGGGCCAGGTCACAGGCCCATCAGAGAAGGAGGTGAAGGTGGAAAAGCAGGAAGGGAGCGCTGAGGCAGCAGCACCAAAGGAGAGGGGCTGCAATCCTCCCCTAAACCCAGGCGGTTGCAATGGAGGCAAGAGAGAACTGAACAGGCAGCAACAGTCATTCCTAGTAAATGATAGATCTGCTTCTAGCAGATTATCCAGTGATAGCATCGCTTGAATCAAAATGAGATGTCAATGGGATGAGGTATCAGGCATCAAAGACCCAGAACAAAAAATCATATCAATGTGAATGAAGGGGAGCATGCAGTGGAGACCCAAAGCCCATCTGTAGACAATTGGACATCCCCGTACAGAAGGGTCACAAGGAAGAGATGAGTCAGTCAGGATGCAGTATAGCACCGATGAAACATACAACTTTCCTCTAGTTCTTTAATGCTTCCTCCCACCCACCCCCAGAGCATGGACATGGGTACAGATAAGAGCTGGGAACACCGGGAACCCAGGACACATAAACCCCTCAGGTCCAATAATGAGAGGAGTGATACCAGGAGGGGAAGGGGAAGGTGGGGGGAGAAAGGGGGAACCGATCACAATGATCTACCTGTAACCCCCCTCCCTGGGGGATGGGCAACATAAAAGTGGGTGAAGGGAGACATTGGTCAGTGTAAGACATGAAAAAAAATAACGACTTATAAATTATCAAGTGTTCTTGAAAGAGGGAATGAATGTGGAGGAGGGAGGGGGGGAAATGAGGAGCTGGTACCAAAGACTCAAGTAGAAAGAAAATGTTTTGAAAACGATGATGGCAACAAATATACAAATGTGCTTGACACAATGGACGGATGGATGGATTGTGATAAGAGCTGTACAAGCCCCTAATAAATGATTTTTTTAAATGTTTTTTAAAAAGAGTTTCATTGTAAAGAAGAAGAGAAATGTGAGGGAATAAGAGAGGGGTTTCGGGATTTGAATTCTTGGAGGCTGGGCTTGGCACATAAAGAGGAAAGAAAATGTTCTCGGCTCAGAAGGAGACAGCTTTACAGCTGCCTAGGAAAACAAACGCGAAGGAAGGAAATCAAAAAGACACATATAAGGAGGCTCGGCATGAGTAAATGAAGAAGAAATATGGGAAACCAGCAGGGGAACAAAAATAATCAGGCCATGAAAAGCAGAGAAGGTCCCGAATGTCCAGGCTGAAAGTAACAGAGGGAAACCAGGAAGGCATTTCCAAAGATGTCGTCATAAAGACCCTACGGAGATTGCTCTAACAGCAAAGGAGCTCAGGAAGGGAGACCGCAGTGGGGAGGTTCATAAGGACCAGAAGAAAAAGAGAACCAAGCCATGGGAGGGGAGTTCAGCTATTGAAGGCCAGTGGGAAAGGTTTAGAGATGTCAGAGAGGAAAATATGACAGGATTTTGGAAGATTCTCAGAGTGGAAATGAGGTTCATTCTGTAAAAAAGTAGAAGGTTCCTTCTCCACATGTCTTGAAGCAGAGCAAAGAGAGCCAAAAATAACACCGAAGCTGCATTCCGAGGGCATGAGGAGGCGAGTGCAGTTACCAAGAAGCCCCAAAGGGAAAGGGAGTGAAGATGCTAGTCTTCGCCCAGCTTGGTCTTCATTGGGTAGAACACTGACCCCAGAGGACAGTGTTCAACAGAACGGACTCCTTCGGAGGTGGCCCTGAACTGCTGTAGCAAAGGCAGCAGAAGAGGAAGCCGCGGGCCTTTGCCAAGCACTCGTAACACCATACGCTCAGAACAGCTGTAAAGCAGGAGCCTATTTGAAAGCACCGATTGGGTTGTCCCTGAGAGAGGGCGGAAAACACGGCTAGAAAGGAGTATTGCTGACGGCATCAGGAAGGGAGTACCATTTTGAGTGTGTTAGGCAATGTTTGCCATCCTACAAACGGTATTCTACTCAAGCCCCACATCATACAGGCATAAGTGTCCCATTTTACAGAACATGCAAAGGCTATATAAAAGCAGCTGATTTCCAAGAATCTGAGGGGGAAATGGACTGCAAGTTTAATTGCTTTCATACATGATTATCTCAATTACCACAAGTCGAGAAGAAATGTATGATACCCCCCCACCCACTACTGAAAGCTGTGATCAAGGACCCAATTACCCACTGCCACTGGATTGATTCCAATTCATCCTGACACTCTACAGTTTTTCCAAGACTGTAAATATTTACTACAACATACGGACTCATTTTCCTCCAGTGGAGTGGCTAGTAGGTTTGAACCACCTACCTTATAGATAGCAGCCCAACACATAATTCAAAGTGACACCAGCATTCCTTAAGGACCCAGTAGACAGATCCTAATTAAAATAGCAGCAAGCATGTAACATAACTTCAAATTTGGAAACCTGGAATGATTCAAACACAGAAACTAGACTTATTGGATCCATTGGTCCTGGGAGAATCCCTAGAGCTAATGCCCAGAAATAAATGTTAAACTTTAACCAAAACTACCCTCCCACTCACTGGCATCTAGTCAATTCCAGCTCAGAGTGACTACAGGACAGAGTAGAACTGCCCTTTTGGTTTTCCAAGACCGTACATTTCCATCGGAGCAGCTAGCCTCTTCTCTCTCCTGAAACTGCAAGAGTTCATCTCGAGCAAGATGAGAACATGAAGGGGCAGAGAGCTGAAACCAATGGTGCTGGAAGAATATGAGAGCAAGAGAATGCTGGCACAGCGCGAAGTCCTAAAACGGCATCAAAGAGTTCAGGGACAAACTGTGAATGCCCACTTGTTCGGTTGTGCATACTGCCATGAAACATCAGAAAGGGAAAATAGGCTGTTTCCCAAGTCCTGTAGATCGTATGCTTTACAGCCTTCTTTTTAGTTCTTCAGCTCATGCATTGTCCGCTATACCACAGTGGGTGAATATGGGCCAGCTTCCACTTGGATTACTGCAAAAGCTCTCCTATCCAATCCTCAGGCAAAGCACAGCCTGAACAACCCGTGTAACATGCTCATTTCATCAGACTCACATCCCTTTGATACATCCCCTTGGATCAGAGGTGGATTCCAACCCACTTAGTATTCCCTGTAAGGCCCTTCAGGATCCGACCCGATCCCGTTCCGAGCTCCTCTCGCTGCATGTGAGAAGTTAGTGACTAAGTGCCATAAGTCCCTTTCACTGCCAGGCTTCTGCACATGCTGTTCCTTCTGCTTGAAACACTTTGCTGGTCTCCTAACCCCTATGCTTTGGCAGTCCAGGCACGAGTAGAATTCCTCTCCTTCAAGACTTAAACACTTCGACTGGAATCCGTTCAACCCCCCCTGAGGTCCCCATGCTCCCGCTTCTGTGAGCTCCAATAGACATGATCATGTACCTATCTTTTCACTCTTGAAGTCCCCGGACCTAACACACCCCTGTCATATCATTTTCAATGCATGCATGAATAAATTCGATGTCACCAGGACCAACACACCAAACACCCTACTCTTACCATCTGCATTTTACTGTCCGTTGCAGAAGATTCTTTCCTTCAACATTCCTAAAACATTCACCAACATTTGATAGAACAGATGTTCTCTGTGCTTCCTGTGCTCAGAAGGGTAGATAATTCCCAGGAAAACACTAGTTCTTGCCTTACACAAGAGCACAGGATTAGTGGAGGAGCCTTCAGGAAGGCACGGAGTTGCAAGACAGAGTGTCTTTAAGTCCTTACAGGATTTAGCTGCTAAGGGATCCTTGATAACGTGTTAAGCGGGTGGTAATTGCCAGTTGACCAATCACTGGTTTCTACAAAGTGACCAGGAGCTTGAAGGGCTGAGTCCCAATCGTGTTCATCACCGTCATCCCAGTGCCTGGCATATTGCCTGATTTATAACTTAACAACAGTCTTAAGATAGGCCTGGAGTGGATGTAAGAATAAAAAAATGAACAAGCAGGCTGTCTTGGAACAAAGCTTTGGAATCCAGGTCAGTCTCAGTAGGAATTCTCATCCATCACTAGGCAGATAAATGACTCAGTGACTAGTCCCCTAGGGAAGTAATCAGCTTATTAAGCATGCTCCTGATCCCACAACACACAGGCACACACACACACACACACACACACACAGACACACACAGAGTCAACCTGCAGAACCAGTAGAACGTAGGGACAGAGCAAGAGAGGGGTAGGGGAGGGCTCTCTCTGATTGCTTCGTGTCAGCTCATATTCCCTTTTCAGAGTCTTTGGGCTCTGAGAGGAGATGCTGCAGGGCAGGCGCAGCCACATAGACTTTGTAGCTAACTTCGCCTGGCCCTCCACCACCCAGACCCTGTCCAGTGAGAGACAGGTCAGTATGGAGATAGACAGTATAGTGCCCCCATACATCTTCCCTACAATGAAAAAGCCCTTAGGAGGCATATTGTTTAAAATGTTCCTTATGCCTGCAGCCCTCTTGAATAAACATTGAATATGAATATTTATCAGCTGTCCACACAAATAAATGATTGAACTGAACCAGAAATATTGGCTCATTTCTATCTATATCTTTCAAAATCATAACCAAAAATCTGGACAGAAGCAGCTATAAGCAGTATCCTCTGCACACATGCACACACACATTCCCGAAATTGACCTGCTGCCAACTTGTTAGTTATTTGAATAAGCATTATTTCTGGCACGTGTTTTAGCACCCAGTAGTGCCTTTTAGTCCATTAAAAAAACCTTTAGCAAAGTTCGAGTCTGGTATTATTTTGACACCAGACAGTCCTTTGCTTTTGTGTGGAATCACTGTGTTGCCTGAACAGTGTACGAGTTCGCTTTTGTGCAGACAATCAGCAGGTCATTAGTGTGGCGTACAGATCACCGCTGGACTCAGGATGGAGCCCTGGGGGACTGAGATGTAATAGGCTGGAGAGAAGAGCTGGTGTTGCTGACAGTTACCTGTGATGGCAGCTAAAAAGGTGTGATTGCAACCACATGACAGCTTCATCCAACAGAGCCCTGAGCTGGTCTCAGGGCAAGTTCTGATTAATCGGATCAATAGTCATTACACATTTGGAAATTTTGGTGAAACGCTCCTTATATCCTGGTATTGGAAGAAAGACTAACAAGGACCTTTGTGAAATACATGCGCTTTATCATAATTTTACTGTCTCTGGTTTTACGTATTGGAGAACACGATATGACCTATACTTAACTCAAACCCTCAAGAGGAGGGAAAGACGCTGCGTATTTCTCAACTCACTGCCATTGAGTGGTTTCTGACTCACAGTAAACCTTTAGGACAGAGTAGAACTTCCCCCTTTGGGTTTTCCAAGACTTTAATTCTTTATGGGAGCAGACAGCTTCATCTGTCTCCCAGGGAGCAGCTGGTGAGTTCGAACCACTGACCTTGTGGTTAGCAGCTCAACGTGTAGCCCACAATGCCATCAGGACTCCTTTGCTGTATGTTCAAAAGGCTGATAAAAAGCTTTGCATAAAATGAGTGTAAGGGAAACAAAAACTTGGTATAGGTGCCAGAATTTATATTTCTCACAAGCACACACACACACAGAGGATACGGCCTATTACGCTGCATGCACATCTGGCAATGATGTGGGCAGAGTGAAAGGATTTCAGATTCCCTCCAGAAAGCCTTGAGGCTACAGGACAATCCTCCTACATCTAATAAACCCATCTTGGATATATCTCCCATATGGTAAAGCCCTGTTTTGCTTTAGTCCAACAAATTGGTCCTTGGACTCTTCTCACAGCTGTTGCTGCTGTCGTTTAAGCTGGACTGAGCCTTAACAATGAGAGAGATACCGTGTACAAAAGCGTCAAGTCAATAGGTAGCTAGATCTCCCCCATGTGCCAGCGTGAAGTGAAACCCCCCCATAGGGAGTAGTGAGCACCCCAAAATAATTAAGGGCCTAACACACACTAAATCCTCAACATGTGGAGGTGACATCAATTAATAAATTAAGATGTATGCTAGAATCTTAGTCTGAGCAGAAAAATAGGAGAAGTTTTTCAAAGCAGGTAACTACCACAGTAATGAAAATGCTATCATAAACAAACAAAATAGCTTTTTCTCAGAAGCTTCCCGTCACTGAACTCCACAGTCCAGAGTAGCTTGAGAAAGACTCGCGCTTCCATGTGCCCACTCCATACCAGCACAGGGTGTACCAAGATGGACACGGTCACTCCCTGCTAGAGGGGAGCTGGCTAACCCTCTAAGGGAGCTATGAGACACCTGGGATTCTTTCCAAGTACCATCTTCTGCCATTGCAATAGAAAAAAGTAAGTGTATTACATAAATCCATATAAATAGTACAATCTCCCCAAAGGAAATCACGTGTGTGCTTTAACAGTTATGATTTAAGTTCATTGGCTTTTCCACACTTCTTGGGACTCTCCCTTAATTCATAAATTTCCCAAGTACAGGAATCATCTTTTTACTTTACTATGAATCTCCCAGAATGTCTACAATATATTAAAATTAAATAGATAAATGTGACCTAGAGTAATGCTATGTATAAAAATAAAGCCCATTACAGCAAGCCTATAGCTGTCATTCTCACCGTATAAATAAAACACATCACAGTTATAACCAAAGCAATGGATTTAAATTTTTAAATGACCGATTCTAGGGAATACCAATCATTATCAACATGGGAAGGTAATTCCAGCCCTTTGGGTCCTTCTGGATGAATCACCTGAAGGCAGGGTGGCCTGATCTCAATACTTGGCAGTGTATTGTCCAATATTATGACTGAGATGGTTTTTCTCAAAATTTCCTTCCGTTTTCTAAAAGGCAGTAAGACAGGAGGTCATACTAACGAGATCTAACCCTCAACTTTCCTTCTCCTCCTCCTCCTCCTCTTCCTCCTCTCCATCTTCCTTCTTTACTAGCCTCTCTTCCTTCTGTTTTGTTTTCATTTGAGGCTCTTCTTTTCCATGGGTTGAGTACTAAGTTTAAAACTCCCCATTTTATGCTCCATGGAAGAATAATAGCAAAAGAATAGGAGGCCTTCACACTTCTGGTGGAATTGAACCATCAAAAGCCCAGACTATGTAGAAGGAACAAATGGCATGAAGCAAAATTCCATTTAAAAAACAACATTTGCTCATGGCCCAAGTATTTTCCACTGTACTCCACCCAGTAGCACAGGCCAACACACACCACTAGGCCACCCCACACCTGAACTTCTGGTTGAGCCAGAAGACAACTGGAAGTTTGGGGGCAGGGCCAAGAACCGAGCAAAGCCTCAGGCCCCATCTCTGCACTGCTGGGAATGCACTGTCCCAAAAACAACCTCCGGAAAGTTGGGTAGGCAGAGCATCAGGAATGACAGAAGCAATTTGGGTTGGCACCAGGGAGACCCCACCCGCCTGTGCACCACGCTTCAGCCCCGGCGATGTCGGAGGGTGCAAGGGTGCCCTGGCCTTGCCTCCTGCCTTCTGGTTATACCAGAAGCTGGGCATTCATGGGAGAGGCCAAGAATGTGGCCAGCCAGGTGCAGGGACATTACTGCCACAGCTCCTATCGGGGCCCACAGAGGGATCCAGGACACCTGTGTGTTGAAGACACACCTGTGATTCTGTTTAAAGACAAATCTTCTGCTCTAGACTTTGATCAACAATGACTCCCATTTTTTCCCCACATGTACTGTGTAGGAACTAGACTGGGTCTTCCAGGTGATGTCGTTGAATTCTAACCATTCTACGTGGTTCTTCCCTTTCCCTTTACGTACTGGGAACCGGAACTTAAAAAGATGAAATAACTGGAAGCAAGCTTCTAATCCAGATATATCTGACAACAAAACCCACATTTTTAACCATCTTGTGGAGGCAGGGGGATGGGGTGGGGAGGGTGGAAAGTAAAATTCTACACCTTTGAAAGTGCTCTTCGCAGGTGAAACTTAAAAGGTGTGCCGACCTTGGTCAAGGTCGTCTGGGTAGTGTAGTGAGTTACACGTTGGGCTAACTTGAGGTCGGCCATTCCCACCACTGCTGCTCTGAGGCAGGAAGACGAGACTTTCTGATCCCATAAAGATGAACCATCTCAGATATCTACAAGGGCAGTTCTACTTGGTGCTAAGGAGTTGTTTTGAGTCAGAATCAACTCAATGGCCATGATTTTGGTCTGGTGTGGACCTTGTTTTTTAAAGGAACAAAATGAGCTATCAAGACATCACGTCATTTTCTTCTGTCTATGTGCCTGAGGCAAGAAGTAGATTCTTAAAATAAGAGGAAGGACTATGTGGAGGAATGTGAACTCTAGGCTCAGTCTGGCTCAGATTGAGCTGTCTTGAGGTTAGGTATTTTCCTGATCTTTCAGGAAATCCAAAGCATTAAAATATATCTACCATGAGATGTCGTTACAGCACGAAATAAGCAGGTGATATGCTAACGTGGTGCAGTCAGGAGGCCCCTAAAGTGTAAACACTTTACCCATTAAGTCTTTATTTGCCCAAGTCACAATTTTATGAGAGATACTGACCCGAGCCAAATAGAAGCATAAGAAAAGCCCAGAAAAGTTCTGGGAACGCCCTGGAAAAAACAACAGGTGCAATCGATGAAAACAAGGTCAGCATGGCCTTCGGATCCTAAGCTCCTAGCTCTTGCAGTAAGCGAACTCAGGATGGTTTTACAGCAATTTCAAAAAAGGCAATGGATGGTTTTCCATAATTATAACAGAAAAAGGTTGTGGCAGTTTTTCCTCTTCCATTGAGGCCGTAAGAATCCTGATGATGATGAGGCACGAGGACTATTTAAGAAAATAGTCTACTCTGTCCAGACTGCTCTTTTTGCTTTCCCTCCCAGCCTTCATGGACTCCCAAGAGGCTCTTACTTGGCGTTATCAGGGGAATTCCCACTTACAGTGGGAAAGAGTGACACTGGGAAGTGGCCTGTTAGCAGCATCCTTATTGCTGGAAGCCACCCGTCCCACCCCGCCCACCACCCCCACCCCCGTTATCAGAGCCGTTCTTCCAGTAGTGAGGCAGGCCATGGCGGCCGGTGTTCACTCGGTTCTGCCCCACAGCATCCTCCCAGTGAAGTGCCATGGTCTCAAGAAAAAGGAGACTGGGGAAAGGCAGGACCACGTCTGTCCCAGTCTCCAGCAAAAGCAAGATTCGGAGGCCTATAGTTGCCTAGGTGGTGAAATTTAAAGACAATTAGCAGATTTCAAGATATATAATCTCCTACAACTTTCGTTTATTTATTTATTCATTCACATTCATTATAAATATAAATCAATGACTGTGGGTTGTGCACCTGCTATGTGGGGGTTGACTAGAAGGCCAGACAATGATCATGGGGCAGTTGAATTCAGTGAATAAACATCTTTTCTTTTATCTAAAATTGTCAGCACGAGACCATGCCTACCTACAAGAAACTTACAGTCCAGCATCCAATGTGTTCCCTAAAACTTTTTAAATAGTTTTGCACAGCAAAAAACTCGTCTACCTGATTAGCCACAGAGAACCCAAACTTAAGGGAATGATGCACAGAAAAGGCAAGTATTCAGGGGAAGGAAGAATTGAAAGGTCCAAGCCAGGCGTGCCCCAGTCAAATGCCACCAAGGGAGCAAGGATGCTGGACCAAAGACAATGTCTAACCCTAGTGGAGTGGCCAGAGGATTGAGTAAAAGGATCCAAGTGAACAAAGTATTGCAGGGAACTCGGCTTGTCTCACCTGCATTCCAAGTTAGTGACAAGTTAGCCAAAAATATTGTCAACATTTATAAACATTTCAATTAGACCTGAGCAGAGCATCTGGTGAAATTCCATGCCAACTTATGGTTTAGGGTGGAAACCATACAAAATGTGGTGGTTTTTTAGGGTTTGAACCTGAAAGCAAGTAAAATGTGGTGGTTTGAGTAGTGTTTTTCTTGGAGTGTTTTAGATACTTGGGCATAAAAATTCAGTCAGTCTTGGGAGGTCTGATCTGAAACAATAAAAATTTTCACTGTAATCTTTCACCAACTACAAGGAATTGGCTTCCAAGAGAAGTTGTAGATGGCTTGTTTCATTGTCTTTGAAAGATGCTTCGTGGGTCGGCCATCTGCCTGTGACAGAGCTGATTTTTGATATGTGATATGTGGTGATACTAACCCTATAGTATCTACATGGGAAAAATCTAGGGTTTTTATATAAGTCATTGTGTTAATAATAAAGCTAGTTAATGATTAATTCCTTTGGCAGAAATTTCTTTGTCTGCCTGCTGTGAGCAACCCATTTGCCCCAATCTGGAGCGAGAGTGGGAGGGGTAAAATATTTGTTTTGTTTTTAAATGTCAATTATTTAAGCCACTTCAAATGCTTCATGGGGAAATGTGGAGCATAAATAAATTTCAAAAGACTGAAAAAGCAGCAGCAGAAATGGGAAGATAAGTTGTACGACAAAGTTTTACATGTTCCCTACAAATTATTTACCATTCCTCTTCCTCAGCCACCCCATATCCTTTTATACCCAGTGCAAACTACAATTCCTGTCTTTCCATGCCTCCCTTTTCTTTGATCTTCTTTGTCTGAGCAAGTAGCAAATGCCTCCTGGGAATGCAGAGGTAGGTCTGGGGCTAGGGCTATCTTAGCTGCTGAGCAGCATTGGCTCCTGGGTGGCTTAGGAGTGCTCCACTTGGGGGCAAGAAAACAGGCTGCCTGACCTTTCCTCAGTTCTCTCTGGTTTCTGGGGAGACCTGCCCATTCCCTCTAGAGCTGTTGGCAAATCAAAATAATTACTTTAGTCTTTAAGTTTAAGGAGCTGATTTTCCATCATCAATGGAAATTCTGTTACTACAATGGAAGGGTATTTCTCATTTTTCATATTTTGTATTGCTTTCATTTATTTTTCATGGGGTAAGAAGAAGGATTCTAAATATTAATTATGGATTACATGAGCAGAACAGCAGGAACTGCTATTATTATCACTGACCTTGCATATTTATCAAGTTATCTAAGGGGGGAAAAAGTCTACTTAATTTGGAGTGTGTGCCTTGGAAACAATTGATAACCCCAACACGGGGAATTGGCTTAACTTCACCTCTTGTGAGAGAGCATTCACAGATTTAATTAAATAAACTTTGCAGGGGGTGATTAATATTCTTAAGGAAATAAACTGCTTTCAAACACTCCAGTAACGACTGTTTCTGACAATTAATGAAATAATTACAAAGAAAGGATCTGGCCTCCTCATCAAAGCAGATCCTCAGCCACAGAGCATTTATCCCTGGCTGTGGTAAATGTTTTCTATATAATAGCTTTAGTCATCTGTAAGTCTGATGTTTATAATTGTGGCATACTAGTCTTCCTTAAATTAGCCTCCCATAGTAGGGGCTTCTCTGAATTTCTGTATAAGACCAAGAAGCCACTGAGATTAGCCAAAATTGCCTTTTGAAGACATTCATGATCCCTCCAATCCCTCTTAGCCACTCTTTTATGTACATAGGATGTTTAAACTAATAATATAATTTGATTCATTAGAAACCCAGTTGACCATGGCTTTGTGATAGTTGAAACCTAACTATTAGCACTCATATAGATGAGTGAAATAAGCCATAGATTAAGTAAAGCAAGTCAAATGAACGTCATTGCTGTGGAGCTGTTTGCTCACGGTGACCCTGTGGACAGAGTAGAACTGCACCCTAGGGCTTCCCTGGCTGTACATCTTCATAGAAGTCGATGGCCACATCTTCCTACCATGGAGCTGCCAATGAACTTGAACCACCAACCTTTCAGCAGCTGCTGAGTCCTTAACCACTGTGCCACCAGGGCACCTATAGATGAAGCATTACGGTCACCAAGCTAAGAACTGAATGAGTAACCCAATTACTCCATGAACATTCCAATTAAAATAGAAAATGCACAAAAGTTATTTTGTCCTGAAAATACCAATGATTCATTATAGAGCCCACGAACAAGGTAGTTCCTAAAGATACTTATGGGAATTAACTCTCTGTTAGCACTCTCCATGAGGAATAGTAAGTGGAGAAAACTAAACGTGAAAGAATCCATCCAATTATAGCTCAGTTTATGAATGCAAGCCCAATGGAAAGGGGGAAATGGAATATTTATCCATTCAACATACATATTAAGCATGCACCACATCAGTCTCAGTTGTGAGCTCTAAGAAAGACAGAGAACTGTTATATTCGGTATGCCACTGCTTATCATTTAATTAGGGAAACAGGTAAGTAAAGCAACAATCACAACAAAACCTGAAAATGCTCTAAAAGAAATACACAAAGGGTGCCGGGGAGGCATAAAGACAGGTACCTAATTTCAACCTTCCGAGAAGATTTCCCAGGACAGCAGTGAGAAGTGAGCCAGGTGGGCAATGGGCCAGCGAGGGCTTTCTAGAAAAGGGGAGAGCCCAAGCATCAGCAGGAACAAAAAAACCTTGTTAAACATCCACTAATGGTGGGGCTTTGTTTTGCTTTGTTTTTTAACATTTGTTTTTCTCGGAGCACCTTGTTAAGCATGTGAAGCGTTTATTTCACTTAACTCACACCATGAATGACCATCTAAGTCAGTTCTATTATCAGTCTGATTGTATAGGAAACCAAGGCCAGAGAGGTGAAATCATTTGCTCCAGTGGACCCAGGGCCCATAATACAGGACAGGCTCCCCACAATTGCCATAAGATATAACTCATCTTCCCTCTGTAGGTAATGGGAAGTCCCTAAGAATTTTAGGGGACTTCCCTAGAAGTAAGCATAACAATCTTTATTTTTTTAATGAGAACCAGACTCCCATCCCTTACTAATTAAAAAATAAAATCTATTTGTTCAATACCTGATTGCATCCTAGTGAAATTTGATTTCTACCTTGTTTAGGAAAGGAATGGTGATTTAAGAAAGCCCCTTTTCGCATGTGAATCAAAACCCCCAGAATCAGGACAGGGTTCACAGAATGCTGTTTCCAACAAGCAGGAATGGCAAGTGTCTTGTGTCACGCTGACATGCCATGCAGGTGCCCCACCTGAGTTGTCCCACATGATGTACACACTGGAATAGCCATCATGTCTCTGCCTCGTGGAGGAGGGACCAGGCTTCTAACCCCACATGCTTTCAAATGAGACTATGTCTTTAGCATCTCTGCTTTAGAAAGGTCAGATTTTAAATGATGGGGTGAGTTAGAAAGCAGGAGCAAGATTTGCATGGAACCATGTTAAATATTGAAGAGTGGAATCTAATTTTCTTGAAAATTACTACTTTCCACAAGCTGGGTAAACTTTCATTAACAAGACAAGGAGGTCTATTCTCTCTCCTTACCCACATGCTACATGCTAGCCTCTTGGGATATTGATAGGAGAGAAAGAGTAGACTGAGGAGATTGTAATATTTAGGAAAACTAAATATAATTAAGATAAAATGTTTATCATCATCTATAAGGATCAACAAGTAACCAACATGTGTTACTTTCCCAGAGAGAATACATATTTCTTTACTTCAAATCATGTGGAAAGTCAGTTTATAAAGGGAACCTGTGGAGTCAGGTTAGGTGACAAATGAGACCATATACAACTCAGCTCAAGGAACAAGACAATACACTTTTCCCCCAGCAAAATATCACCAAAGACTCTTAACACAATGTTTTAAGCACCTGGAGCCAATGACATGTCCCCAATATCCTATAAAGAAACACTGCAGTAGCTTTCACTACAGTGGTCCTATCTGCCTCGTGGAGGAATACCTCTGGTTTTCATCTGAATCTGATTCTAATTCGGATTAGAATATGAAAATATCCTCAGCAAGTCATAGGATACACTCTATGGCCACAAAGGTGTCTCTGCCTAAGGAACCATTCAGATGGTTCTTTTTCTTTGATCGGATTTCTCTCTCTGCCCTCTTTCTCCCCAGAGTCCCTCTTTCCAATTCAGGACTCCTTCCAAGCGATGCTGCCACAAGTGTGTCTAAATCGCTATTAAGGGACACACTGGATGTAAAGCAGCTTCATGGCTTTGTCCTGCCTGTAGAAGCAGTGGGTGGCTTCAGGGTCAGTGTGATCTGGGCTGCTTTGAGACTTGGGCCATGGAAGTGAAATGGAAATCAGCCTTACAGGGGTGATGTGCAACAGAAGAACGTTTTTTAACAAATTCTGTTATCTGCACGTGCTCCACCCATTCTACAAGCCCTGTAGGGAGCTGGGTGGCACCACCAACTTCATAAGCAAGCAGCCTCTTGCAATAGAATGTTGATACAGAAAATTGAAAAATGAGAAGACTGTGTATCTAGCATTAATGTTTACCTTTTATTTTTGTTCTTTTGCACGGCACTCGTGTTGAGTATGTAGTTCAGCTATAGCAGCGACACTGATTAAGTTTATACATATGGGAGGCGAATTGAAAAGCACTGTGAAATCTGTATGTGTATATGCAAGCAGAATGAAATACTGTATTGTGCGTATAAATATCAGGTAGCATAAAGTAAAATACCCCTGTAGTTGTTTGTTTAGGGACACATTTGGATTGAGTGAGCACTTCAACAATCATCTCTTTCAAAGTCACAAAAACAACACACTTTTTAGTTTTAATAAACTCTAGTTTTTGGCAGTTCTTTTATCACATCTGTCATCTCCTAAGCTTTGCTTAGCCAAAGCACTCAGACTTGAATTTTGAAATTGTCAATATAGGCCTTCTAATCTCTAAGTCTTAAATTATCTAAGCAGATTAACTACCATTATTCTATGCTTACAGGACTCAGGGGTAAAAAGACAGCAGAGAAAATACAACTTTTTTTTTTTCCTCTCTCCAGGCAATTAAAGCCCGGAGGAGGTTTCATTTGGGGCAAGTATTTGGAACCTGGTCCAGTGTATTTATGTAAAAAACCAGGCAGTGAAGGGGAGGAGCATCGACTGCAGGCTCTAGATCTATAAGACATTAAAGGCTCCATCTAAGCAGCTTAATCACCTCTGCTTTTAAATCCCAACGTATTCAAAGTTCATATTGACACTTTCCAGTTGGCCAACTCCCCAAATCATGGGCGATATCCTGAAGAACAACAAATAGAGTTCCTTTCCACATTCTGCTCGAAGGCCGGATTCCTGTGATTTTTCACTGTTTGCAGTGCACACCTCAGAGCTCCAGGGTCTCCTGTTAAGGAACAAGTGCAACTGCAGCTCTGGGGACACAGGGGACATGAGGCTGAGTGGGCTGTGTTCCTAGCTCTGGAGCTAGCTAACTGCAAAAAAAAAAAGTTACTTGGGATTTGGGAGGGAATACTGAATTTAGAGTACCTTGTATTTTTCAGCACCTTTGCATGGTCTTGCCTCGCTTATCTAGGGCAGGATTTTCGCGAGTTGTTGAGGCCGACTCTGAGGTTCACCTTATTAATAGCCCCCGTACATATGTGCTTGACACAATGGATATATGTATGGATTGTGATAAGAATTGTACGAACCCTCAATAAAATATATTTTTAAAAATAGCCCCGTAAGGGCCTGCGCGCTCACTCAGAATACGTTGCAGCTGCGAGCACAGGACGGAAAGGGACCGGAACCCCGCAGGATGTTTTCACACGAAAGCACTTTCACGTGGCCACAAGCAGGCATTTACGCAGAGGATTTAAAAGCGGGGGAAATCTTTTAAAATATCAAAATGTTGAGCTTTTGTGTTTCCACCGCATGGGCCATTGCTGGCTGCTTGGAACCCCTAACGCGTGAGTGAGTGCGCAGCCTTTCAAGAAAGTGCTTGTTCTTTTTGTGAAGCATAAAGGCACATTTCCGGGGGCCTCAGAAGGGGGAGAGGGGAAATCGCTTTCATT
>NW_022103920.1:63162138-63177307 GCF_000313985.2 Echinops telfairi
CTCACCACCAACACAAGCCAATGAATGGTCTTTGATCATAGCTTCAGCTGGTGGTGCTGATAACTGTCTTCTCATGATCAGGGAAGTTGTTCGTCTGAATCGGAGTGCTGGGAGGTCAGTTAACTAAGAATCTTAGAATCTTGCCTGCTAGAGGTAGCTGCCGGAAAATGCTATGGGAAAATTTCAAAACATCATTTTCGAATCACCCTCTGCTTTTGAGTTTCTGATTTCTTGCTATTTTCGGTGCAGCATTGTTTGCCCAGAGGAGGCCTATCACACAAGGAGCTAAAAACAGTAGTAGCAGACCCAAGGCTGGCTGCATTTAAAAAAAAGAAAGAAAACAAAAAACACGTTTGAAGTTTTCAAATGTAGATGTTTTTTAAAACCGGCTTTTAAAGTACCAATTGAAATCTCAAATACTATTAGTCATTGTTTTTAAAAGGCCTTTATGATACTGAAAAATTTCTACCTGCCACTATTTGATGTTGAAACAAAACATTAGTTAGAATTCAGTGAAAGTTATTTAATTGCCAAAACACAGCAGGAGCCCAACAAGTTTTATTGCTTCTGTCAAGGCATTGCTAGTGCTTCATTTTATACATATATATAGTGTCATATTTTGAATGTGATCTCTTAAATTCTAATAATATAACCCTTCTTTCTGAACTAGCAAAGACTAAATTTTAAACAAGGGAAGCACAGGCCGCACTCTCTCTTTGTTTCATAACCTCTAGAAGCAATTTGTACTCACTCTTTTGATTTGGATTTCCTATCTTAGAAACAAAACTTTAAAGGGAAATTTGGAAAATTGACTTGAAAGAAATATATAACAGTTGGTGAGCTTTTCTTTTTCTCTTTTGGAGTGTGTGTGTGTGTGTGTGTGTTCAAATCTGCTAAGACTCACAGGGTAATTGAATAGTATAGTACTATGAAATATATACTAACATAGGGCATGGGCTTTTAAAATTACCCCACCTAGCAATACTTATATAATAATGACTAGTACAACATCCATAACCATCAACAGCCAGTAATGCTTGCAAATTATCTTCAATTGAAAGAGTTTATCATCTTCCATTGTAGTTTGGAACTGTGTGAAGGCATGCATGTATGGGATCTATGTGTATATAATTCTTACATTTTACGTATATTTAGACATACACTTTTTAAAAAATGTTTATGTGGTTAGTCTCTTTAAGAGCATCAAAATAAATTGTACACTGGTTTATACCATCTCCCAGATATTCCCAAACACTGATGAAGAAAAATCTTTATCTGGGAAATGAAGAGATACATATTTGAGGGAAAGAATGGAAAGGAAAACTAGATTTATTCTCATTTGTTTATCGCTAGATTTTTCCCCCTCTCTGCAAATTCATTTGAATAGCTTTCAAGCCGGAAAATGGAAATGTGGCTCCTGCCCTCTATTTCAGCGGCAGCAGCAGCAACCTGGCAACAGCGCAATTTTCTATCATCAAGGATAAATGGCATCGAACAGAACATTCTGATAAAAAAAAAAAAAGGAGGGGGAAAAAAAAAAGAAAGGAAGGGGAAAAAAGCTTCAGCCCAAGGAGCCCATGATTGCTGGCCTTCCTGTCTGTCATCCCTTTACAAAATCCTCTCCGCAAACCTGAGCGGCATGCTGTCAGAGCTAATAACGTCTTCCAACGGGGGGGAGGGGGGGCTGACTCTTCCCGGCACAATGTTCCCATTTATTAAATCGAGTGCTTATTTTAAAATTGCAAATATCTTTGTTTGGTTCACTGCAAATTAAAACCAAGATGTAGGAAGTTCCATGATGCAACAATTATTCATGTCATATCAGAGAATCAAACCTCTCTCGCGCCCTTCTCCTGGTTAAGGTCGGATGAGGGGGAAGGGGGAACCTAGGGGCGTCCAGGGCAGGCAGTTTCGCGCGGAGAAAATACAAATCCACTCGCCCGGCAGGTAAGCGGAGAGTAATTGAAAAGCCAGAGGCGCGCTGCCTGTTTCTGCCGAGAAGGACGCGCTGCCGGGACCCGGGGAGCGCCCGTGCGCGCGGTCCTCGCCGAGACGCGGCCCGCAGGGCGGCAGCGCTCCCTGCGAGCCGAGCCACAGAGCCGTCCCGCAGGAGGCTCCGAACATTACGGTGGCGATTTCTCGCCCACTGAGATCCCTTTCCGGAAAAGGCCATCCTCCTGCGCCGCCGAGTAGATGGCTTCCTGGGGGCCTGGGGCCTGCCTGGGGGCTCCTGGAGGAGCTTAGAGGACACCCCTGGAGGCGTTCCCAGAGTCCAGCGCTTCTCTCGCGAAAGGGGGCGCTGAGAGCCGAAGAGCAGCACCCCACATACCAGTCCTTAGTGGTTGGCAAATGTCTCTGCTGGAGTGTGGGGTGGAAGGCCAGGGCTGACCAATGACTGGCTCCTGTGCCCTTTGAGTTCTTGAGAAAGTTCAGGGCAGCTCCATTGAAATGGGGCGCAGTGGACCACCTTTTCACCTTGACCAACCTGTAGGGAAACGGAGGTGAGGATGGAAACCCCAAACATGGAGAGAGTAAGATCTCCCTAGCCTTTTAAGCAGGTCAGGAGAGCTAAGCAGAAGAGGGCCTTAAAGTAGAGCCACCCCACCCCCACCCTGTCCGAAGTATGAATGGCGGTCTTCAGCACGATTTGGTGAGGTCCTCAGGCGGCTGAGGATGGCGGGAAGAGGGGAGTGATGAGGTAAACCTTTGTTTAATGAGGAAACCAAATTACTGAGCATCTGGAACTCTTGGTCCCAACTACCAGAAGGCAGTCAGGTGCCCGCGGTATGTGGTGCGCATGCCCGAGCCGTTGGATCTGCAGAACTGGGCGCCCACGTGAGCCAGATGGCTTAGCCCCAGCAAGACCGAGGCCACCATAATCGCACACGCACTGCGTGCGTTGCAGTGTCTCGGCTCCCCCGACAATAGGCCTTTAAACCCCACTTTTAAAAAAATGAACAAGTGTTTTGATATTGGTTCTCGCCTAGGCGCGGTAAATTTCTATAGGAAATAGACACGTTGTGGACCTACCAAGATACATTGGGAAACGCACCAACCCATATAAGTAAGGGTTAAAATTTTCCGAATTTTGAAAGTTCAAAGGTAAGCTAGAGGAGACTGAGGAGTACTGGCAGAAAGTCAGAGAATCCTGATATGTGAAAAATCCTACCCACTTCATTGACCAAATAAGCCTCAGAAGCAGACACATGACTAGCACAGGCCTGTATGGGAAAACAACCCCATCCCACCCACCCCCATCCCTAACCACACACTTGGTTGCCTAGGAGATGGGAAGCCAGAACACCTGTACTCCGTCCCACTCCCTGTCCCAGGCACCAAAGTGATCTAGGGAGGTGAGGCTCGTGTGTTAGCTCCCACATCTGTGAGATGGGGCTAATTATGTAGGAGGGCAGAGGAAACAGCCACGCAGAGAAATGGCACAAACCCCCACCCTGTCTGGGCCTCTCCCCATCTCCACCTAAGCCAAGAGGTTGGGAACAGATGTGTTTGGTTCAATGGCACTAGAGAAAGGGTGGGCCAGCTGGGATGTATTACCCATCCTGCCCCTTCTGCACACCAAGGTTGCTGCCTGCCCTGCTGCAGCACCATCTTGATGGTTACCAACCACCCTGCCTCTTCCCACCCTCTTTCCCTGCCAGAATTACTGCCCACAAAATGGGCTTCCAAAGCCCCTGTCTTAGAGAACTCGTAGTCTATGACAAGAAAACTGCTTGTTCTTATCACTGAAGTAAAACAGGTGGGGATTATTATTTGCAACTCCTCTCCCCTTTTGTGTAATTCACAAGTCTCCAATGTGGGATTAGCCCTCAAATGCATTTGGTCAGTTACATACTTTTTAGTGTTCAACTCAAAAACAAACTGATGCTTAAAACCATCCCAGCTTTGCCTCTGTTTGTCTCCCTGTAGGCCAATGTCTACTCCTGAAACACTGCTGTGGATGTGAGAGAGAAAGGATGTGAACCAACGTATCTTAATCTAAACTGCAAGACACAAAAGAGTAACCTCAAAGTCCTATCTGTTAAGATTAATATTATTTGACCAATGAGTTGACGCACTGTTTAAATATATAGCTGCCAACATCTATATCAACTTGCAAAACAAAAAATAGATTCTGAAATGCCAGCAAGTCAGCTCAATACAGCGCCAAGCTTATCACAATGTATTTGGGAACTGTCTTTGCAAAAGTAAAGTTCTTTCTCTAAACTAACCCTATAAAATCAACAGAGGTTCAAACCAGGAGGCTTCAAAATGAGATGCCCAACTTTTAAAAAATGATTCTTGAACATTTGATATCGGGAACTTTTCTCCCTCATAATTAGCTTATCCATGTGCCTCAAGGAATACAGAAATGATGATGTGTTTGAAAGAAAACATAGGCAGGGTGGAGAGGGAGTCTCAGTCACTCAATATTTTTTACTGCTCTCAACTAAAGCAAACTCCTTCCCTGCCTTGGGGATGGATATGATAGATGAAGGCCTGTTGGTGTTTTTCTTGAGCATTTTGGGTAAAATTGAACCAACAGAATTCTCACAATTACATCTTGGTGTCCTTCTTGAGGCATTTAAGGTCGTATACATGAGGCTACCTTTGATAAGGACTCATGATGCTTTGTGAAGGAATAAACGGGGAGGAGGATCAGGAGGTAGATAGACAAATGCATGCGTATGGGTTGGACACTGTGACCTGGAGCCAAGCCCTGCAGTGGCCACAGTTTCAGCCTTGGCAGCAGCTATTTACAAGTGCTCTAACTATAGTCTCACTTGGGGCATCCAGACAGCCCTAGTCTCTTGGTCCTATCTCTGCTGGCTCTTTCCTGATCCCATAGTGGGTGTGGCTGGACATTAGCACCCTGCATCTGAAGAACTTGCTGGTAAACAAACTGAGCTCAGGGTAATTCTTTCCTCTGGATGGCTAGACCTGAGCTGGACAGTCAAGTTATTGGGAAATGAGAAGGGCAGAGACAGAGAGGGTTTCTTCAGGATAAGGATGACTACAAAAAATGGAGTTGACTGTCCAGATGCTTCCAGGGGAAAACACGGCCTCTTCCTGGAAGGCCATGGGCAGAGGGCTGTGCCCACAAATCAGTTGGGGCCATACCAAACCCCACTCATGTTTGGGGTCATCAAGAATGGGGTTCTGCAGAGGGTTTTCCCTCTTCTTGGCCATGGTCAGCCAGGAGGCAAGAATGAGGATAGACAGCTTGGGAGGTTCTTACTGAGGCAGCTTGAGGGGCCTTACTCTTACCCATCTGTCCCTGTCTGCTCTCCCAGTGCCCTCTACCTCAACACCTTGCACCCCAGGCCCCACCCCCACCCCCACCCCCAGCAGTACATTATCTAAGGACAATTATGGTTTTCCAAGGAGTTTTCCTCCATCTTTCTCAAGAACAGACCAGTCTACAAGAGGCCAGCTAAGAGTCAGGGGCTCAGTCCCTGACTTAGTCTTAAGAGTTCTGCTCCAGTACTTGGACAGGTAGCTAGCTATGCAGGAAGGCTTTGCCCGCAGGGGTTTTTTTTGCAAACAATGTGAATTACAGGCTGCATCTTGAATATGAATTAGCCTTCAGCTGGTGTGACTTCGCTTTGAAACCCAACTTGTCAAGTATGGTTTTAATTAAACGTCTTCTGGCCCCAAAGATTACATGTTTTGTAAAATATATCCTAGCATGAAATTTACTTCCACGATCTGAAATTAGGTTCCTTGTAAATGTTTTCATAAAAAAAGAAATAGGAGGGTGTGTGTGTGAGAATGGAACAATTCATACACCCTGCCATCCTTTAAAGCCTCCAGCCAGGCGACCCGGACGCCGGACAAGTCCCAGGCCCGTGTGCCAGCCCCGCCCCGGCAGAGACTAGACTGCGCACCCACGAATTGAGATTAACCCGAAAGCGCCCAGGCCAGCGCTGGCCCGGTCAGCTTTTGCAGTTGGAGACAATTCAGCAGACAGACAAGTTAATCCCACACTGATTTATTTCAGAACCATCTGCAGGACGCCGGAAACCCTCCTGGGTTGCTGCTGCAGACACCTGCCTCCCACCCCCACCCCTCACTGACCTCTGCGCTTGTCCCAAGAAAGGGTGAGAAGAGATGGTAGGGTGCAGAATGCTAAGCACCTTTTAAGGCAAAGCTTCATCTAGGAAATGGAAGGTTCTCCTATACAACTTCTTGGCTAATATGTAGAACAATCGCAAAGTCAATTGCCATCCGATCAATCTGAAGCTCCCCCAAACCCATCTAAAAGCCCTCCTTGCTGGGTGGAGGGGCTTCTGGGGTTCGGGGTTACATCACTTACTGAACTCTTACCAGAAAAGGATCCCACTGCCATGTGTGGGGGTGGGGCAGGCTCCTGTGCCTGAGGGGACTTTCTAGTCAGTACAGCGTTGAGGAGCTAGGTCCCTGGGGAATTCTCTTTTCCTAACTACTCTCTGAGGAGCCCACCTATTCTGATGGGATTTGGTGGATTGAGTAAAACTTTGAACACAAAGGGGGGGGGGCTGTGGAGAGTAGTATCCTTTCTTCCAGATAATTAGAGCCCAAGAAACGAGGACGTAGGGGGTGGCAGTGGAGTGAGTTATTTACCGCCCTCCACCTGAAATAAGCAAGGCCAATAATGCGCCTTTTCGCCCTGTTTACTCCATCCGCATTCAGTGATTGGTGAAGCAGGCCCTGAAGGCAAAGGCAATTATTGCTCGGGCGCTCTCCTTACTGGGGAAGTGTGTAGGCATTTGAAGTGTACTAAAAATAAACGAAGGAGGGAGAGAATGACAAGGGGACAGAGTGACAATTTGCCGCAATTAAAGCGTCTGCGCGCCGTTGCCGGAGGAGCGGGGACCCACAGCGGTTTCTGTTTTCCCAGGCCTGCTGATGTGACGAACTGGTTAGGGAATCGGTGTCCCCAAATGTGTGTGTTTCCACGTGTTTCGGGATTGGCCGCCCCGGAGCCCCGGGCAATGGCTGCATGAGGGGCGGTGTGGAGCGGGGAAAGATGGAGTGGATGGCGGAAGGAGGGGAGGGGGAGGGTGGGAGTGGAGCTAGGACCAATTTTGAGCCCCTGATGTCAGGCAGAACTGAGCCCACCGCTCCTAGTACCTCTCAAGTGAGAGTCTTCCATTAGTGTCCACTTGTACTGCTTTCGGGAACACAGGAGCGAGCCCCCACCCCCACCCCAAAGGAGTCTAACCGTAAAGGAAAAACATACGAATTCTTTTCTTTCACAGCCACCGCAAAGCAAAGGATGAGGGGTGGGGAAGGAAAAGGGGGCCACTAGCCAAGTCAGAGCTTGGGAGACATTTTGACACAGCACTTGAAATATGACTCTTCAAAACTGGAAGTCTTTCAAGAGCAGAGCGGGGAGTGGGGTGGGTGTGGGTGGAGAACCACAACTTTCTCCCGTCTGTCACCCGAGCGGCCAAACAGAGCCGGCTTCAGACTCAGCCACACACTGGGAAATTGCTTCAAGATATGGGCAGGGCGCTTTCCCCACCCCCTCCCACTTCTCCAGAGCCCCAACCTTCACCGAGAGAGTGGGAAGGAAAGGACAGTCTTGGGTCCAACGCTCTGTGCGCAGCCTGGAACCTGAAGATCTTGGGCAGCGCAATATGCCTGGACCCGGTGTTGGTTGCTCAGCGGGGGCCCAGACTGGCACCCCATTTCTCCCAGGCCCCCCTCCCTCCTCAGTCAGAGGCTGAGGGCAGGGTAGGGACCGGTGGGTGGGGGAGACACTGAGCAGTCACCACTGAAGCCCAGCCCAGGCTGGCTTCAATGAAAACTGGCAAATCCGGCGAGTCTCGCAGAAATTTTCTTCGACCCTAATTCAATTTTAAAGCGGATTTTTACTATTAAAAACGCTGCCGAGCAACACATTGAATTAATCTGACTGTACGGTTTTAATTACAGCGAGGGTTTCTCTACAAATCTGTACAAGACAGTGGCTGGCTCTCGGAGGATCTCTGCCTCCTGAATTCCATTATCTGGCCCCTGGTTCCCTGCAGACGGCTGCAGCGCGTGGGAGCCAGCTGCAGGCGGCCTGGCGGTCCAGGGCCTTGGGCTTCGCGCTTGCCCCCCCAACTCCTGCCCTCGCCTCCTCCTTCCCCTAACCCCTCGGGGAGCCTGAAGCTAGCCTGCCAGTCGGTTTGAGACAGCAATCCCAGTACCTGACACTAGCTTTTTCAATTCTTGGACCCAGGTTCTTTGAGGATTGAGCGCTTTTTCAGGGAGGATAACCTCTTTTGTAGTGCTTTATGCCTTCTCTAGGAAAGATGGGTGTTGGGGGGGGGGTGCAGGCCTCAGAGTAAGGACAGAAAGGTTAAAAAGGACTAGCCTTTCGAGCAACAAGCACTGGCATTTGGGTCTAGTCACCCCTGGGGACAATGGGGGCAGATTCACTGACCAGCAGGGGAGCCTTTATCAACCATAGTTTGTGTAGTCCTTGGGCAACTGGCAGGAGGCGAGCAAGGCAGACAGCTTTTAGTTGAGGCACTCTCAAAAGAAAGCCTAGTCACACTTATTCTCTCATTCCTTCTCTTCTATTCTCTCTCCTTCCTTTCTCCTGATGCCACCTGCATTTCCTCCACTCTCTGCTTCCTTCCCCACACAGCATGCAGGAGGAAAGATGAAGACCCCAGAGAGCAGCCAACCAAGTGGGCACAACCTCTCAGTATGTGTTTAAAGAACTAGAGGCTTGGGGCTCTGGGGACAGGGGGAGTAGGAACCCCTCTGAACAGGAGGAGAGGGTTGAGGAGCCTTTTTGCTCTCTGTAAAAAAATTAGTGGAATTGAAAAAAAAAAAAAGTATGCCATTCCCCTGGGTAGGACTGCGGATATTGCTGGGTAGGGAAGTGGCGGTGGAGGGGGGGGGGGGCGTTCTTCCTAAACATGTGTAAGAAAGGCTCTTGTGTTGAACAAAAGAAATGAGAAAAGGCACAGTCGGGGAAAATGGAGGGTTTTTTTAAAGCCTCGTTTCTTCTAAGAGCTCTCAAATCTTTTGCCTTCTAAAGAAAGTGCTAATAAAAAATCAAATAAAAGGTATACCTTCCCATTTACTGGAATGTCTTAAAATTAAGGGACTAGGAAGTGCCCATGAACATATATGAATATGACAATCACCAGTGCATTTAATCACAAAGATGCTCAGATAGAGAACAGCCAGCTCTCTATATTGAGAAAATGAATTTCATGTATTCTTCTGCTGTAACAGGAGAACCATCCAAGAACCCAGTTGTTGGCAAAAGGATGTTTTCCATGCCAGGCTTTCGTGAAGAGTTAAGGCAAGCCTAGCTCTCCCTTATTGTTGAAGCACTCACTGTGACTTTGTTATTGTTTCTGCTGCTGAAGGGATGAAGGAAATAAACAGAAGATGCTCCAAGGCGTTTAGGAAGCCACTTGGCCAGTTACATTAATTTCTTCTTATGCCTGAAAATAGTCTGTTTCCTGCCAATGCCTCTTCCGTGCCACTCGGGACTGTATTTATCCTGTAACAGTCAGGGGGACCTGGTTTCCAAAGATTGCCCTGATGAAATTGTCTTCTACCACCCCTTTCCCTGTCTCCTTTCTCATTTGTCCTGTTACATTTTTTTTCCCCAGCAGGACAGATAAGGGGGGCACAGCCTCAGTTTATGCTACATATCAAAAAGACAAATCTGGGCACTTGTCTTATTTTCATCTGTGTTTAAACATTGTTAAATGCAGAGAAAGAAAAGTGTTTATTATGGAGTAGAGCCTAGGCTTGCTAAAAAGAGAGAGAGAATATATTCTCCATATACATACCACAATGGGAAGGTGAAAAGGTGTCCTGTTCCACCCCCCAATCAATTATCAGCCTAATCAATATATCATCTCTCTTTAAGAGAGCACTGGGAACAAGTTAGGAGAAGGGGCAAATAGGGAATTTGTGCCTTGGAGTGGCTGCCCTTTCATTACTCCAAGAGACTTCAGGCTGGAAAACACCTGGAGCAGAATCCTCCAGGTTGAGACATGCTTAGTCGATGGCTTCCAAATTGGACAGTCCAGAAAAATTCTATAAAGTCTTAGTTAGTAGGCCAGCTCCATAGTGAAGTTTCTTGGCTACCTGTTCTGAGGATCTAGGTATGGGAAGATGAGGGAGATATGTCCTCAGACTTCAGTGAGGCTCTTTCTGGATTTGGAGTTAACATTGTTCATTTTTTAGTTGGATTTTGGGGAACATCAATCCGAACAAGTTTACCACTTCATCATTGGAGAAAATGAATCCAGTCTGTGCTGTTTTCCAAAGTTTGGTACTTTTGGTCACTCCAGAAGCTTCCCTTGCTGGCCTGTGCTAGAAAAGGGACAGCGGCATCTCCCATCTGCCCCCAAACTTGTGCAGGTGTGTGCAACGGGGGAGGAGGCTGTCTGGGTTTCCAGGACATCAGGCACCCTTTCCCTACACAAGTACACAAACAGCATTTTACAGTGAATGAGGAAAAGACTAGCAGGAATTTTTTTTCCAACAATGTCTAGCATTGAGAAGGCAGTTCTTAGTGTGGCTGTGTAAATCAATACCGAGTTATTTCATTGAATTCAAAGGCTATTTATCCAGGTCTAATTTCTTTAGAATTAATGTGATAACTGAACCCAACTTAGCAACCAAACCCAGCCAGGCCCTGGATTGAATGGTACTTCTACAGGCCAGCATGGTTACAAACCCACCTCCAGCACCAAATGCATTTCCAAACTTAATGTGTGTGTGCAAGCACCCGCCCCGGACAGAGCTGGTGAAGAAGGGGTCAGTGTCTGGACCCCAAAGAGCCCATTCCTTGGCCTGGGGCCTGCGCACACAGCACAAGGTCTGGTGTTGGCAATCCTAAATCCTCCCCTCCAAATCACATTGATAGAATACAAGTCCGAACACCTTAGTCCCTTAAAATGCCTCCGATCAGCCTCTAATAACACTTGCCTACCCCAGCCGCATAAGAGCCTAAAGCCTCTGAACCCTGGAATCTGCCACAGGCCAGGGTTTACTTCTCTTTTGAATGATAAAGGATTTGCCTCCCCAGGGTTCTCCTCCTCCCCCACTTTCAAGGGTTCCCAGGTGGAGGAGACAAAGGCTGGAGAGGGACACGGGGTGTCGTGGCCCGAGCTCCCGCCCCCACATGTGCGCTTTCTCAGAGAGACCCTGAGGGACCCAGGAGTTCTTTCCTTTCTCACAAGGGCTTGAAGGCACAGGTTGGACGGGTGGAGCCTCCATCCACTTAATCTGGACTCTTTTTCAGCCACCCATGACACTGAGCGAAGGCCTGGGAAGCTAGGTGGCTGTATTTAGGGGCAGAGAAATGACCGTGAGGAGTGTCTCGCCACTGCAGGCGGCCCCTCAGCACAGAACTCCTCGACCCCTTGGCGGTGGCTGGTGGCAGGGATCACAGGTGGCAGTCACTCTGCACGCTGCCACGGCACACTGTGTGGACCAGGCTGGTTCTCGGGTCACGATTCCTGGAACTGGTGGGAAAGAGGGGCGCTCATCCTTGGAATCTAGGCGCCACCAACACCACTGAGCAACCCCTCCATTGCTTCCCTGCCCCTGCCCCCTGCCCTTGTCTGGCTATCTGAGCTCTGGGGCAGCCCAGTAGATCTCAGCAGGGGCTCTGTCTTTCTTTTTTTCCCCTTCCAGCAGGTGAAAATGTAATAAGAAAAATATAAGAGTTGCAAGAAGAGAAAAAGTGGAAATTAAGCCTCTCTTCCCCCTTCTTGGCCTTAACAGCAACCCAGGGACAACCCTTGCTACCGGCTGCTTGTTATTTCAGAAACATCGTATGCATCTGTATAATAATTTTAAACAAAGAGATAATCGCATCTGACATGCAGTTACCCAGCAGGGTCTTTACCACACGCAACAACGGGCCACTAGGCACTTGGGCATTCGTGCTTCTCTACGGCGCAGAGCCAGGGGAGTCATCCACTACCTGGCGGCCAGTCCCAGCCCTCTTCGCTCCCTCAAGCTTTAAGCAAACACGAAAAATCCTTTAGCAAATAGAGGCTGAGGCACCCTGGATCGCTTGCTCAAGTGCGGGGGAACTTCCCTCAGCACTGCCACTGCCCACCCCGCTTGGGGTGCAGCCAGGGGAGGGGGGAGACCTTCGAGAAATGCAGTACACCTGCGAACATAAAGACAGACATGCATGGGGGGGTGGAGGGGCAGGGAACGCCTTCACCGTGTTAACAGCGAGCTGCAGGGTATAAAGCAATAAAACTGCCACGTCTACCTGCTCGCTTGAGGGCAACACAAAGAGGCTCTGGGCGCGCAGCCCCGGTGCACGGAGCTGAGTTGGGCTGGGGAGCACCTTCTCTGCTCCTGGTCTCCCCTTCCGCTCCTCCCAGCCCTCCACACACATCCCCTCTGACACAGCCTGCCTTTCCTTTGCCTTGAAGCTTTTTGTTATTGTTGTTTTAATTTGCTGTCGATTTGTAAACGAGTGGATCGGGTTACTGGATCCTGTGTTAAAGTGGACCTCTTGTTAAAACGGACAACAAGGCACATAACTTAAAAATAAATTCAGAGTTACTGAACCGGCTCCCTGAGGCCCAAGACATTAAGTGCGGCCGGCCGGCCGACTGCGAAAGGAAGGGGCGGGCGCGGGGGGCGAAGGAGCAGGCGGTGCAGTCCTGGGAGCTTGGGAGAAAACCTGCGGGCAGCGATTTGGATTTTGAGATAAAACCGGGGAAAGAAAGAAAGAAAAATGCAAACCGGCTAGGCGATGCGGGAGACGCTAGGCTACGACCTGGGGAAATCAATTAGCATAAGCCGCCGTCAGTAAGCTTTGAGCAATATGCAAATAAACACCTAGCTGCTAGGTCCGCAGCCAGCCCTTTCTGGAGTTAGGGGACCCAGCCGCAGCTCCAGAAATTCGATTTCCCTGGTTCTTTGGGTGGCATAATTTATGGGGCTTAAGCGAAATAAGGTACAAAGGAGCCCCCCGCCCTAGAGGTTTCCCCAAAGAGCTCCCTAGGCTAGAGTCCACAACACCTAGACAACTCACCATTCCAGGTTGGTAGATAGTACCTTTCCCCCACCCCACCACCCCACCCCGCTGCGTGGCCAAAGGTTCGGGGTTAGGTATCCGCAGATCTTAAGCGCCAAGCCCCCCAAGGTCTGCAGGTCTCCTACCCGGGGCCGACCTGCTGGCAGTGCTGGTTCCCAGCACCTTCCGGCATCCCGCAGATCCGACCCCCGCGCATCCCGACTAGCCCTCCGCGGCGCCCGGCCCTGGGTCAGCCTTTCCTACCTGATGGCCGGGCCTGAGCTGCGTGCCCGGGCTCCGCTGTCGCTGCTTGGCTGCCAGGACATGACTGGGTCTGAAGATAGGAGGGAGAAATACTAGATCCGCAGCCCCGGGCTGCTCCGAACTTAATGTCTTTCCCCAGTCCATCTTTGAAAGAGAAGTGGTTCTACCACCTGGATGTGCGGATATAAATCCCCTTGCAAATAATAAATGGATTAATAATAACAAGGTATGAAGTTCTTTTTATAGAAAAAAAGGAGAGAATTGAAACTAAATGCGGCAGTTAGACAACCATTTTGATAAGAGGATAATTGAGGCGACACTGGTGTATAATTAGAGGATAATTTATGCTATATCCACTTTTATTCCACCTCCCAAAATAAACCCAGTCCATAATCATTACAGGCAAATTGTTCTGAATTTTATAGCAGCAATTTGAACAAAGTACTGCAGTTAATCATGGGAGATTTTTGTGTATTCCTGATTAGAACTCTAATTGCCTCCTTCCAGAAAGTAAAAATAACTGTAAAACGACTCTATTTTTATCATTAACAATGTTGACAATAAAATAAAATCAATTGGAATTGTAATCGAGAGACAAATTTAGGACGAAGGCACTTTTACTTGGGTAGTTTATATTGTAATCAAGATTTGCCAAACCACTAACCGCATGTATCATTTGCATATATTTGAAAGCATTACAGTAGCTCCTGTTTTCAATAGGAAAAAATGCATTACTGTCCGTCCTCCAAAGATTCGCTTTCAGAACAAGCTGCTACGTTCAGGAAAACAGGCAAGGCGCCCCTTCCTTTAAATATATATAAACATATATGTGAAATATTGCCTGAAATGCCAGGAACCTCGCCAGAACGGGGTCTGCTTTTGCTTTTTCTTTACCCCCCCCTCATGGGTGGAGCCCACGTGTGGGGGTTCCTCTTCCCTCTGTGATTTTAATAAAGTACGTCTAGAAAAACCTCGGTGACAGGGCACTCCCGTGGGAGTGGAGTGGGCTGTTGGCGGGGAGGAGGTCAAGGGAGGGGGGCTTGCTTTTAAATGCAGACGGCACTGTTCTGAGCACAGGCAACCTAGCCAGGGTGTAGACTGAGAACAGCCCCCAGCTGGGCGGTTCCGGGGCCGCGAACTGAAGGTCCAGGACTCGGGGCGCGAGCTGCAGCCGAAAGCGTCCACTGCCGTCGCAGGGCGGAAGCGCCTCCCTTGCCTGCGGCTGCGAGCGCCCAGCAAACCGGCCCCGGCCGCAGCTCGGGGCTGGGAGAGGAGTTGCCGAAGGTAGAAGAACTCCGCAAGCCGCGCGCACGCCAGTAGAAGCCGTGCGCCTGTGACGTCAGGGGGCGACTGACCAATGGGGAGGCGCTGCCCTTTGGAGACAAACCATTCGACTCGTGGCGTCTGCATCAAGTCTGAAAGCAGACGCGCAACTTTCGCAGAATCCACCTTAAAATCTCTGCCTTAAACTGCACCAGCCCCCAAAAATCCAAGGGGGGAACGAAAAGGGGGGGAGAGCAGATTCCCCCCTCCCCCCTCTCCTCTCCCATCCCTCCCCCTTCCTCCTCCCTTGAGTTAACAAGGCCCCGCTCACTATATCTCTTTATATTAAAAAATATATATATTAGAGAAGAGCGAGGGAGAGAGAGAACCACCTCCGCCCCCTCTTAAAAATTTTTTTTATATTTTTAAATATTTTTTTTTGCAAGGATCCCAAGAGCTAAGGTGGCTGCAGAGGGGTGAGCGGCGCGAGCCAAGTGGGGGGGAGGGTGGAGGAAACCCGGGAGAAGGCTTTCTCCAGCCCCCAAAGTTTTTGATGATGACCATGACTACGATGGCTGACGGTTTGGAAGGCCAGGACTCCTCCAAATCCGCCTTCATGGAGTTCGGGCAGCAGCAACAGCAGCAACAGCA
>NW_022103920.1:63178180-63180845 GCF_000313985.2 Echinops telfairi
GGGCAGCCGGTGGCCTGCTTTGTACCGGGCGTTCGGCTTGGTGAACCGGGGGAAGCTGGCATGGCCTCAGGTTCTTGCTACACTAGTGACAATCGGGTTGCTGACTGTGGGATTTGAGGTGTCCCCAGCCCCCCTCCTTGACCAGGCCTCCCCGACGCCACCCCTCCTTCAGGGTTTCTGGTACTAGGTTGGCTGCGCCTTTGTTCTTGGAGGCCTAAACTGAGCTGCCGGCGGGCGGACTGTTCTAAGCACCAGAGGGGGTCAAAGTTGCCTTCCATGGAGCAGCCCTGCTCGGGAGCGGATCTGAGCAGCTGGTTGTGTTTTGAGGCTTGGGTCCCTCGCTACAGAACAATTTCTAACTCGCTGGAAGGGCTTGATGCACCGGGCTCGAAGCTGGTGACATCAAGTCAGGCGGCAGCATAAACACCTCAGTGAGTCGGGCACAGATTAAGGCATTGTAACCGCAGATCACGGGCCTCCTCGCCCTACGGAGGGAGCAGCTACCCCGCAGGGCCTGGCATCCAGAGAGCCTCGGAGGTGCTTACGCTGCAGCAGAGCGCCGTGTCTGCAGGAGGCCTTAAGGGATCCCTCCGTCCGTCCAGCCACTGCACACTGCTAGGGTTAGAGGCAGGGGTCAGCAGAAGGCTCCGGCACTACAGATCCAGGTGTCCTGGGGACACTGGAGGAAATCCTATCCTTAAAAGGCTTTGGGGAAACCCGGCACAGGGCAGGCCAGGCCAAGGGGAGCAAAGTAACAGCGGAGTGTGTGTGTGTGTGTGTGTGGGGGGGGTGTTAGTAAGTGACCGCACCTCTGTATTCTTTGCTTACAGATCAACAAAAAACCACAGTGATTGAAAACGGGGAAATCAGGTTCAATGGAAAAGGGAAAAAGATTCGGAAGCCTCGGACCATTTATTCCAGCCTGCAGCTCCAGGCTTTAAACCATCGCTTCCAGCAGACTCAGTACCTGGCCCTTCCGGAGAGAGCTGAACTGGCAGCTTCCTTAGGACTGACACAAACACAGGTAATTCCCTGAGATGCTGACCCTGCGGCCAGTCTGGGCAGGGAGCACACCAGGAGTTTGGCCTAGTCAACCCACCTTGGAACAAGCTTAGTGACAAATGCCTCTGCTCCAGCTACGCACTTTCCCGGGAAAAACACAGTATGGAATAAATGCTTTGGTATTAAATGCTGGATTTGGTTTGCACATCCTCCCAACCCTCTCTGCAACCCCACCCAGTCCAGCCTCCCTTGATGACCAAACTCATATAATTCAGTTGAGTTCTATAGACCAACATGAAAAAGAACAAACATACAGCGGGGAAAAGCGCTCAGACTCAGGCAGAACGAGGCCTACATTTCGTAAGGATCTTTGCACAGGCCCAATGAGTAAGTATAGGATTTAAACTCATCGGCATAAAAAGAAAAATAATGAAAGGAAGTGGAGGGGATGGGAGAGGTAGGCATAGGCTCCAGTGGGGTGCAGTGAAAGCCCTATGGTGCAAACAATTCATCCTCCGATGAGTGAGGCGGGTTTTTCTAAAGATGGTTAAATCTCCTTGGGTGATGGGGTCAGAGCAGGCAAAGGTTCCTCCCAGGAGCATAGGTCTTTGGGGCAATGGCAGAAAGGAAGATCAAAGAGACATGCTCCTGAAATTATAGAGGTGCCACCCCAGTTAAATTCACTTGCTGAAGTTCTCTGGTCCTATTCATTTGAGTTTGAAAGCCATGTGGGGTAGGCATTTCAGTGTTCTCAGTAAGGTGCTTATTCAGGTAGACTAGGACCCTGAGGAGAAGTCCCCTGCATGTTTGCTCCATGAGGTGGTTGGCAGTTTCCAACTCTGGTGTGTGCTTGCTGGGGGAATGATTGTGTGATGCCTAAGACAGATGGTCCTTAAGCTCTTCTTCAGCCCACTTTGTCTTGTCATATTGTTGCTAAAATAGTTGGGGTGCAATATGAAGGGGTGCAATATGAAGGTATGCCTGGTACTCTGTGACTTGTATTCCTCTTGAAAAAGCAGATTCCTGTGGCTAAGGTGTTGGTTTTTGTTTTTTAGGTAAGAGAAGCCACACTAAAGAATTGCCTTCCTCAAATAAAGTAGATACAGAAGGTTGGCCTCACTGAGCTTCTCCCTCAAGTCTCTAACTCCCATTTAATTTGCAGAAGCTCTTGACTGCGCTAACAACCTTGTCATTTGCTAACCACAGTTTGACTGGGCAATATACAAAGTTAAGAATGAGGGAGGGAGGCGTCCTTCCTCCTGCAGGGTTATGTAGATCTATTTGTCTGGGGAAACTGGCTTCCTGCATCGGCTGGGGCTAGTGCCACAATATGCATAAATACATATGCAAGGTGTTCAGTTCTAAATGTTTTATCTGCTCATTGGGCCATTTGATCCCTGTACATGCAGACAAGTGGCCAACTTTGGAACTTGGTCATTATAAAAACATTAGATTATCAGAAGAGGTGTATTCAGTTGTAGGTAGGGCTTTGATCAGAAAAAGCCTCTACTTCAAAATCCCTCCTTAGACTTCGAACCTCATTCAGTTATCTCATTTCTCTTTACATTTTTCTTCTTTCCTTATTTGTACTATTGTTTCCAACCCAGAATTACATGGACTAGGTATCCAGACAAGATACCTAAAGATGCGGCAGGGGTGGGGG
>NW_022103920.1:63180956-63188317 GCF_000313985.2 Echinops telfairi
GGGGGTGTGCGGTATATTGCTTCCAAAGTCCTGAGTGACGCTAGAGGCACTGATTCTATGGGTTTGATGTTTTTTGGTTTTTGGCCTAACGATAACTACATATTCTTACAGGTGAAGATATGGTTTCAGAACAAACGCTCTAAGTTTAAGAAACTGCTGAAGCAGGGCAGTAACCCGCATGAGAGCGACCCCCTCCCGGGCTCGGCGGCCCTGTCACCGCGCTCGCCGGCGCTGCCCCCAGTGTGGGACGTTTCCGCCTCCGCCAAGGGTGTTAGTATGCCACCCAACAGCTACATGCCGGGCTATTCGCACTGGTACTCCTCTCCACACCAGGACACGATGCAGCGACCACAGATGATGTGAGTCTGCCCGGGGAGCTCACTACCCTAGGAAACTACCGGACAAGGCAAGGAGGCTCTGGGACCTGCTTGCATCTGCCAAACCGAGCCAAAGGAGCAGGCTCGGAGAACTGTGCGTGTGCAGTGAGGGACCTGCTGGGCTCTCTCTTTCTCTCTCCCCCATCTACTCACTCACTTCCTTTCTCACCATTCCCTCTCACCTTTCCTTTCTCACCCCTTCCTCCTTCCCCTCATACTTTTCCTTTCCATCTTACCAAGCCTTCTCCCTTGAGCAACCTCAGTAATTGATCTTGCATCTCAGAGAGAGAGAGGCCGAGGCTGGTTTCTGTGCCAGTACTCCAGAAACCCCTCACTGTAAGGATCTTTTCTCTTTCCCCTTGAGAATCCAGGCTTTGAGCCTCCTCTTCTCCATGGGAGTATCCATCAAAACGACTTTTTTTACAGACCTTTTTTCCCCAACGAGAAGAATCTGCACAATCATGGCAGCATTTTTACTTCTTTAATGAGTTTAAGACATTTCTTGATGAAGAAGCATTCTGGACTCCTGTGTTTTTATTTACCAATCTCAGAACTGACCAAAAAGAAGAAGAAGAGTAAAAGCTCTCATAAACAGACCTCTTCAAAAGAAAAAGGGGGATTTGGCTGTAAGATTAGAGTATTGCCACAAAAGGAATGCTGCATGTTTTATCAAAACAGAATGGGCAGAAGCGATGATAAAAACTACTCTTTCCCGACCCGAACCCCAACTCCTGAACTGGAATCAGGAAAGACAGAGAGAGGAGCGAACCCAAATCACCATTCTTTGGCTTTGACACCTTTACGAGGTGAATTGGTGGCATTCACTAAGCTGATAGGGACGTTTATATTGAGAAGCATTTCTGTATATATTGTTGAATTTTAGTTGTACATATACTTTGTATGTTTTTGTCTTCTTTCATATATGGAGTAAAAGCCACAAAATGCTGGGAGTGTCTTGTATATTTTTCTGTGTGTGTCTGTTCTCTCCCTCTTTCTCTCTTCACCCCCCTTCCAATGATATTTCCTATCATTCTTAAAACAAGTCCTATTTCCTAATATGGGAAGCCTTATATAGAAAACCAGAGATGCCAGTTTGCACTATTCGCCTTTTTCTTCAATACTTTAATGTCTAACAGGGGTCTGTTTTCAAGTTACTTTACCTGTAAAGTTTCTGTTGTCATTTCTACACTTTTATCTTTTTTTTTAAGCATCCGTATGCCTCCCTCCAGGTTAATCTAGACATTCAGTCATTCCCAGTGCTGAATCTGAGTATTCTCCTTTCCCTACCCCCAAGCCCAAATGATACAGTTGTGTCTGCCTTTGTTTAGAAGCATTTTTTAAAAAACAAAGAGGAAAGAATAAAAGATAAACAACAAATGAGCAGTTATGACTACTTAATGTTTGCAACCTTTTTCAAATTAGCTAAGTAGTACAATATACTATCCTGGATGAAATACATCCTTCCGACCTTGTGGAAAGCACAGAAATAATGAAAATCAAAAGTCCTTTCGTCATACAAGCAGGAAGCCCCATACTGCGAGAATTAATGGCTACAGACCTGGGCATCCTTCAAATTATGAACCTTGAAACCACTGAGCCATTTATCAGAAGTCAATAGAGATCCTCAGAGTGCTCCATATAATGACAGCGACATACAGTCGTGCAAAAGGACAGTCACTATAATTAGACACAAAGCAAAGACTACTTACCAATATACCCGTTCCTTTTTTTGTTGAGCAACTTCCACGCTCAGTCAGTCTTCAGAATGGTTTAAAACCGATCAGTCTTGTCATTTTCTAGCATTCGCATTGTTACATTAGGAAAAATGTTTTCTTTTCTTTTTTCCCCTTCCTACTGTGAAACTTTGGGTTCGTAGCTCCCCAGGATCAATTCTGAACAAAGCCTCCAGCTGCAGTGCCATCCAATTTGAAGCAGACATTGGGGACAATTTAAGGTTTTTATCCACAAGAAGGTTTTTTTCCATTCTCTTAAATGCAGCCATAATTAGAGTAATTTTTCATGTAGCCCGCTGATTACAGCGTTTTTACCGTCAAAGATAATTACCTGTAATTTTCTTCCACTTTTAATACTAAAAAGCCATCTTTATTTAGATTCAGGAACAGGAAAGGCGAAACAAAAGAGGGAAATTATTCTGTTATTCATACACAAATTGCAGAGACGTAGGACCTAAAATTGAAAATTAACCAAAATTATAATGCTGAAAAGAATGGAAGAGGCTGCAGAAGTACAGCTGGTAGTGGGGCTTTGCTGAATTATTCAAATGACGTTAGAGAACAAGCTACCATACATCGAAACCAACACTAATTTTTCTTTTAAAAAAATCCACTAGATACATGCCAAACCACTGTGAGTGCATGGAATTCTGAAACCCAAGCAAATGCATGTTAACATTGGAGGTGGTTGTCATGATGTGTACGTAGTAATCTCTCGGCTCGGATATCTTAGCAAATTTTTAATTAAATTCAGCCAAGGGGTCCTCCCAGAACTATCCTTGGAACAGGACTTCCCCTGGCTCTCCTGAATCCCAAGGGTTAATGCTTCACGTCTCTAACGGTGTAGACCCTACAGTAAACCGATTCCCCAGTGAGGGAAAAGTAGGAGGGGCTTAGCAGAAAGGGCTTCACCCAGTCACAGGGCCTACTACGCTCAAGAGATTCCCCAGCGGTTGCAGAGTTTTAGAGCCTTGTGCTGGCCTCCTTTCCCACTTTGAAAAAGAAGACTGCAGGGGTGGGGAGTGGGAGGGTGGGTGGAGGGGAGTGAGGCTGGGGGAGGAGGAAATGATTTCTCCTCTGCTCCAATAAGCATCTCATTATCTTTTGACACAACTTAGTCCAAAGGTTCCCTCTGCCTGAGAAAGGCCCTTCTGCACTGGGGTGGGGAGCCAAAGAGTCCTCAGCCTCCTGCACTTAACACCTCAGCTGCCTGCAAGTCTGCAGGGTCAGGAAACAGCGTCATCTATAGATAGAACAGCAAGACTTCCCGAGGAATCTTCCTTGGAGCAGAGTCTGAATCTAACTGGTTGGTAACATTGACTCCTTGGCTGGGCTCAGCGTTGTCTGCAGCCACCCCCACAGTCGTGTAACCTCACCATCCCATCCTTTTGGGCAACTCGGACAATAATGCCCCTACCCCCACCCCACCCGCACAGCACCATCCACCTTGGCATTCCGCCTCCCATTGCCTGCTTGCCCCAGACACAAACCAGCTGGAGGCAAAGGTCCTGCGAAGCAACCTGGAAGATTTTGAGAGGCCAGCTATTCTGGAAATCAAAATTTCCCCAAGAGAAGGATAGAAGTCGGAGGAGCTCCACACCCCAGGGATTCAGACACCTTCCGCACACCTGTGACACCTAAAGAGCCCCTACCGAGAGGACCCTTTTCTCTCTTGACTCCCCCAAACATAAAATCATCACCACAGGTAAAGGCCTCAATGGATTCACCTAGAACTAGCTTCCAGGTGCAATTCTTCAAGAGGATTTTAGCTTTCACACCCACCACATCTTGCAAGTAACCTGGTCCCTTCCCCAGGCTCTAGTCACAAGCTGCACCAAATACACCATCAACACAGAGAGCAAGAAAGACAAATCGAGTTCTTACGAATCCCACTCTAACCACCGGAGCATCCCCCTGACTCCAGAACCCAGCCCCTTTACCTTGAAAGGGTGATAAAACATCAGAATTGAAAAATCTCTAAGACAAATTTGTAGTTCATGGTAAATGACAACAGCAACACACAAAGCTTTGAGAGCAAGCAGTGGGAAAGACATCTGCACTGTCCTAGACGTACCCAAGAAATAAAAACTTACCCTCAGCGAAGAGTTCTTAAGCAATGTTCAAGGTCTAGAAATCTATACTGAACAGAAGCAGAAGAGAATATTTTTCTGAGTCTCAGGGCAGAAGCTCTTTCTCTATATTCTTGGTTGAGTGAGCACATCCAGGTGTGAAATTGTTTGCACACCCCAGCACCTCTTATATTGCCAGCAAAATTAGCTGTTATTACTGTCACTGTTTAGTGATGGTTAGCGTGATACAAAAAAAAAAAAAACCCTGCTGTAATCAAGACCTGGCGCATCTTTGCAAATTACAGATAATTGTAAACGTCCAGATTATGATAATAGCATCCTAATCCAGCCTGCAATATAATTATTACAGTGTTACATCTGAAACTGTCCAGTAGGGCTAATTCAGCCATTATTTAGACCCTATTTTTGCACTGCAAATGGGTTGCTGAGCTGAAAATGTACGATTGTAATTTCACAGGGCACTCAATGAGTAATGGTATAGGAAAGGGAAAATACAAAAGTGAAATGTGAACAGTAGCGATCAAATCAAACCCTGAAGGACAAAAGACTGTTTGATTCATATGGAAAAAGAAGAGCGGGAGTTAAGAAAATAGCGAATCAGTGGTCTGAAGCATGACGTGTCCAAATCTTCAATATGTGCAGGCTGAGGTGTTTGCAAAGGCTGCCTGCAGTCAGTGTCAGCTGCTGCATTGCAACGGAAGTAACTTCTTTCTATTTTTTTTTTTAAACCGCCTGTCTTTTTTACTCTCTCTTTCCCTGTTTTGTTTTGTTTTTCCCTTGTAAAGCACCCTTCCCCAAAGGAAAAAACATTCATCAGTTTCACCATTGTTTCCACAAAGTCTTCCTCCTCTGAGCATGCCTGTAATTTGCTTATGAACATTTTCTCAGATAATTTTGCAATCTTTCTTGTCATCAGAGGAAAACTAAATGTCCTGGGTGCTTGGAAGTGTTCCTGCATTCTATCTACCTTCTCTCTCATGGTGTCCATGTCTGTCATGGAGAGCCCTAAAGGATATTAACAGAAAACATGTTAATTGGTGCTAATTAAATAAAGCCGCCTAGGAAGCTGCCTCCTTCACTTGGCTTGGCTGGCTATTGGTTTTAATCCCATCATTAACTTTTATTAATCACCACCCCACCCCCACATAAACCAACCCAATTGCTTCTTTTGCTGCCAGGCTTCTTTCCGGGTTTCAGAAAGTCCATTCTGATGTTATTCATAAACACATCATCCGTGGGCCAGTTCTCTCTCCCAGACAATAGTTGTAAGAGTAGGGGAGAGGGGCTGTAAAAAAAAAGAGGGGGTTGAGAAGGAAGAGGGAAAGATAACAGAGCTGGGGAGACTTCTGGTTCCAAAGTTAAAGAAAGTTTCCTGGAAATTCAAGCTGTTGCCTCAAGAAGGATGAATTCTGCTCTGGTTAGGACACCTCCACAGTCCTCTTCTGGCACCTCTTGGTCAGGGATACCTAAAGCCTGAATGTCCGGGAAGCTTAATACTCTCAGCACAAGGACAGAGAATTTCCCAAGCATCCTTTTCAGCTCCTAGTGCAGTGCATAATTTTCCCTCCTCCCCCATCTCACAGCCCTGGGAGCTGGCCACCCAAGGCCACCACATAAGGTGGCAAACTGGCTGCCTAATTCCCTTGAATTTAAGGGCTATATTGAAATGCTCCCCATTTAGTGACCCCTGAAAAGTTGAGTCCCTATCATGCCTCTTTGCCACCCCTCTTCCCCTTGTAAGTGGCAAATGGCAGAAATCATCCTGAGAAGACATACGCTTCCAGTGGCAGTTTTCTGTCTTCTTGCCTTCTCCAGAGTGAAAGAATGCTTTTAAAATAAATAACTTGCAAACTGTTGACCGCCCTTTGCCCCACTCCTTTTTTAAAAAGAAAAACACCACCAGAGTGTGTCTGGGGATTCCACAGAGCACCCTTCCGAAAGCTGGATGGGGCGGGCTGTTATGAAGCCCCCTTTCCCCCTCCTACGACAAAAGGTCATAATGCACGGTACTTCACGGTTTTATATAAATCTTGGTTTAGGATGTGGAACAGACAATAATACATGCACCCTTGGCATAAATACTTCTTCTGATGTCCAGAACCAGAAGCAAACAGGTCGCTGCAAACAAAAGAGCAGACACAGGATGCCCATTACCCTTAAAGAGAGATTGCATATGTCCCCCACTCCCCAGTTCCTATCTGCAGGGTTTGAGTTGAACCTATAAAACAGGTTATTACGGCAGTCTTGGAGGATTGGAGGATTGAAAAGACACGGTCGGGTGCAAAAGAAAACGCTGGAGGCGAGGGCGAGGGTGGGGCGGGATGGGAAACAGGCCTGCGTCGGAAAAAACTCCCCCCCCACCACCAATCCCACGTGTGCTACCGTTATTTGTGCCGTTTTCGAGGCCCGAAGTCCTCCGGGACTGGGCCGGCGTTGAGAACCTCAAGCTCTCTGTGCTGGGGCCCGGACAACTCGAGAACACCGGCCCAGGGTTCTCGGCAGCCCACAGCGCCCCCTCCCCAAACTCTGGGTGACGGAGCCTCCGCCCACTGGTTGTGGGAGGGGGTGCTGGATGGGCTAGGAGCAGGGTGACCACAGGCGGACCCGTCGGCGTGGCGCACTTCCCAGAGGTGCCAGAGGGCGTCTGCCCTCAGGGCGTGCCTCCGGGGAGAGCTGAAGCGCTCCGGGTTGGCGCGACCCTAGTGGCCAGTGGGCACCGGGCGATCCAAGGAGCTGTGGGATGCGCCGGGAGGGGGAATAGTTGGGTAGCCCTTAAAATTCCTCTTTCGGAATAAAAGGAAGTGCGGGGGTGGGGGCGGGGGTGGCGGGAGGTGGGTGCTAATCCAGCAGGCATCCTGTGTGCCTCGGGCTAGGGAGCTCGGGAATCCAAGCAGTGTCAAGGCTAGAGGGAGCTCTGGGCGCACTACGAGCCCGCGAGCGAGCGCGGCCAGGCCCTAGTGCGCCGAGGGCGACTCCCGGGACGGCGCGGCCGCGACGCCTCGAGCCGTGGGGCGTCCGGTGGGATCAAAGGAGCCAAAGGCGGCCAGCCGGCGCGTCTAGGATTGTGGGATAAGGGGCGGGAGAAAGAGGATTGGCTTGGGCTGGGAGATCCTGGCCGGGTCGGTATCACCGGGAGGTGTGTGTATGTGCGCGCTTAAGTC
>NW_022103920.1:63188418-63191125 GCF_000313985.2 Echinops telfairi
TCTGGAGGCCGCGCCCTGCATGGATCCGAGTGTGGGTGGACAGGCTCTCGTGTGGGTGCTCCGACGGGAGGGAGAGTACAAGAGCGAGATCAAGGGCACCGAGGTCTGCGGGTTCCTCAGTGTGTGTCCCAGGCCCTGTGGCCCAGCGCTGGAGCCGCCTGGCACCCACAGGAATGCGGCTTCTCTTGGCTCTCCAACACCCCCCTCCCCACCAACCCCGTTCCACAAGGAGGTAGCCGCCAGGAAAAGGGGGGCGGGCAGAGATCGGCCTAGCCCAACCCAAGCCTCAAACAAAGGCCAATTTATCTGATCTCTTACTGGAGAGCCCGGGAGGAGGGTAGAGCCCGGAGGAACCGCACTGGTCCAGCCGACGTGCCTCGGGCCGCCTAGGCTCTCCAAGCAGGCTTGAAGCTGGCGGCGGGGGACGGGAGCTGTGGTGTAGAAGGATCGAGGAAGCCCACGGAACAGAAATGTGTATCATGAGATGGGCCTGATTCATTCTTGGGAGCACACGATTGGGGGCACGAAGTCTGGGAGAGTAGGGTAGGCCATGGGGAAGAAGCTGGGCAGTGGTACACATTTATGTTAGATATAAGAATAAACAATGGGGAGGGAGAGGAATGGTGGGAAGGAAGCAGAGAGAGGGAGAGAAACATCACATCGATATTTTTAGACTTTGCTGAAGATCTGTTATTTTTACATCGTTGGGCTCAGGACTGCAGGGAGTTAAATTCCCTGGGGAGAATCCCCATGGTGCCAGGGAAAACCCGCTGCACACTGGCTTGCCAGAATATTTTTGTCCAAAGCTCCCTGACCAACCTTAAACACACACACACACACACACACACACACACACACACACACACACACACACACAAAGAGGGGGAAGTGAGGTTAGCGCAAGGGAAGGAATTCTGAAACTGAGCCTGTGTCCGCGCGGCGCTAGGCCTGACCGACACGCAACTAGGCTGTCGCGTCCTGCACGACAAGCAGCGTCTAGATTGAGAGTACTGAGGGTGGTACTGAAGAATAGCTTCCCAATTCTCTGCAGCGTCTGGACTCTCCCATAAGTCGGCTAGGCCTTGCCGGGTGGTTGGAGGTAGAGGAAAAAGAATGCGATGGCGGGGGAAAAAAATGTCTGCCCTCGCCAAGAGCAGAAACGGAAAGACCATGTTCAGAGCACCTTCTTGCCACTGCCAGGCAGCCAGCGGGTGGGAAATGTTAGACGTGCACAGTGGGTGCGCTCCCATAACCTTACCAAATCCGCACGCCCAGACCCAGAGAGGCGGCCACGCAAGGGAGGCCAGACGCATGCAAGCCTTGGTTTAGGGTGTTTCTCCTGGATTCGCCAGATATAAAGTACTTTGGACTTTCGGTCCAATGGAAACTCGCCAAATCCTTGCAAGCAGAGAACGAAGAGCAGGAAACAGCCCCCTCCACCTCTTTCCTCCTTTCTCCCATCCTGTGCCAGCACGGGAAAACGAACGGGGCGCCTTGCGGGAGAACACACCACCACACGGAACTTCCCCCAAGAAAGGAGGGCTGAGTGGAGTCAGGGAGGGGGAGAAGCGGCAGTTCAGAAGTTGGGATTAGGGTGACGCCGGGCCCGCAGCTTAGGCTGCGTCTTTCACATTCAGTCCAGCGTAGCTCCAAAGCCCGACAGGGAGCGCCTGAAAACCCCCCCAAACTATGAGATGCCCCCAAGGCGCAAGCTGCCGCAAACCAGCGGGCTGGTTCATCCTGGAAAGAAAGGAAGGGGAAAGAGAAGGAAACAAGGGTGGAAGGGAGGTGAGGAGGGGAGGGAAAATAGAGACGTGAAACACACAACAGGTAAATTCCCCGGCGGCACAAGGCGTGCCTTTTCAGGTCCCGCTCCAGGACGAGCCTTCACAGAACCCTGGGATGACAGGATGTGATTTTTAAAGTTCTAATCCCCCTCCCTCATTTTTTTTTGAAGAGGGTTCTTTTGTCACATTTATTGCTGCCGACTTCCTAGCTGTAAAATATTTCTCATGCATCTTGTAATTTTCAACATGCTTTTCCCATTGGGATCTCTAGGAAATAGTCAGAGGGACTAAAGGACAGTCAGGAAGACGCCTCCCATTCACGCCTGGAGACACAGCTGCAGGCAGCGCTCCGGCTCAGCCCACGCTGCTGGAGTCTCCGCAAAGGTGCGGGGAGCAGGCCGCAGCTGCTGCAAATCCTCGGGCTGCCAAAAGAAAGATTCACAAAGGAAAAGTCCCCACAGATTCAGTTTGCCCACCGTTTGGAACCTGCTTTGCCACTGTTTTATGTAAAAGCAAAGCACTGGGAGCCCTTCCTGTAAAGCCATAGAGTTGGTAAAAAGGATGGAAAGGAAAAAAATCATATTGAGAATATTATTTCACATGAAGTCATCACAATACCACAGTGCTTTCATTCCTTTCCTCTCCCCCAGCAATCCCCACTCTTGGCTGGAGAACAAATCCTCCCCACCCACCCTGCTTGGCCTATAGGCTTAGGTCCACCATTGTTCTCAACTGCAATATTCAGAGAGGCCCCCAGGGCTACAAATTACCTTTAGTCTAAAAGAGCCAAGATAAATTTATAATGATGCTCCAAGGAGTCCACAGATCTGCCATTTATTTACCATGGCCCTAAACACTTCAGAGTATGTGTGTGTATGTATATACATACACACGCATATATAATTTCCCGCCCCCCCCCC
>NW_022103920.1:63191225-63196234 GCF_000313985.2 Echinops telfairi
CCATTTCATTTTCTCATCTCTGGAAGCTCCCTTTGAAGGGAGTGTAATTTGTCTAATTGCTCTGGCAATCCACAGCAGCTGATGGTGGGAGTAATGGGGAGGGAGGGGGGCAGCTCTCCACTCTAATTGCATTGAGCCTAGAACTCAGAGTGGTTATTGGGGGAATTTCTGTTGCCTTCTCACTCATATACAAGGTGGGAGGGGCATATTTAGATTCTAGCTTTACTTTCTACCTGAAACAATTTGGAGTTAAACTTAAACCTAACCATTTTTTTGTGGTTAGGTAAAAAACACCTAACTGTATATTACTAGGTAGTACTATAAACAGGCCAGATGTGTAGACAGAGATAAAGAGTCCAACGTGCAACATATCAACATGCAGTTCTTCAGCTCCAAGCAGCCCATTTCTCTTTTGCCTTGTTGGATTTCAGCAGAGCTGGTCTTCCCTTAATTGCCTGCATGAAGTCACTAGCCAATTACCCTAAAGGCAAAAAGGAGGGTTTGTTTGTTTGTTTGGTTTGGTTTTTTTATAAAAACATTCTGCTTTTCATGGTCGAAATAATTTTATTTATCCAGAATATACAGTTTAATTCCTCTATCTACACTTATTTACATGGTTAAAATAACAATGAAAAAAAAGTCTTTTGAAAAGTTGAGGTCATAGATTTCAAGGCACCATTGATAGTGTCCACAGTTGCGCAAAAAAGTTTTCTGTAAAAAAAGGGGGGAGGGAATCCTTTGAAATGCAATAACTTACATGCAAAAAAAAAAAGCTTTACACATGAATTTGTGTGTTTCCATTTTCCAAACTTCCCCATATGAATTCTTTCTTTATGATTTTCTAAAACAGCAAAATAGTCTCCAAAATGCGCAAAGCAAGCGGCCGGTCTAATAGAGTGTCCCGGAGGCGAGTGCCAGTGGGTGCTGTAAGGAACCGGGCGGTGGCAGGTGGGAATTGATTGAGCTGGCTGTGCTCGGGTACCAGGAAGCCGAGTTCTCCAGGTAGCTGGACGCAGGGGACGGGTTGGAGGTCGGAGGGTGGGCATGAGGGTGGTGGCTGAGCGAGCGGGACGAGCCCTGGGGCTCCCACACCGCCGGAGACTGCGGCGAGTTACACGCCATGGGGTCGCTGGAGCTGGGGCTGTGCTCCGGGGGCATCTCCCCGTTTTTCATGATCTTCTTGATCTTGGATCTTTTGTTCTGAAACCAGATTTTCACCTGGTGGGGGAACAAAGGCACACGTTACCGGGACACTCAGACGTAGCCCGCGCCTTGAGTTGCGGCAGGAGACAATTTCTGGGCCCAGAGATGCCGGGACCTGGTAAAATCCCTGCAACTCGAGGCTTCTGGCCCAGGGACTGGGCCTGGGGCCCAGCCTCACTTTGCAGGCTCCGTAGGCTGGGGCGGCCTCCAGGGCCATACCCCTAAAGCTTTGGTCTTTTGTTTGGGCTGGGGGAAGGGAGCCTAGAGCTTCCTGTGTGCGCCTGACAGTTGGCGGCAGCCTGCATGACCGCAGAGGCCGGCCCTGGGCCCTAGGAACCCGGCGCCACTAGGGGCTCCCAAACAATGGCTGGAACCCGGCCCCGGAGGGGGTGAGGGGGAATACGACGAGGGGGAGCGCCAAGGCGCGAGCGGGTGGCGAGAGAGGCGGGATCCCATTCAAGCACTATCACTCCCACCCCTCCTCCAAGAGGCCAGAATCCGCCTGCGACTCTAGGTAACCCAAGGATCAGGCTTACTCTTTTAATGGCCCCAGCCGGTGTGGAGTTGGAGTACCGGGAGTCAAACAATCCGGGAAGATTTCCCCGTAAAACAGCGCCCCCCAACCCAACGCTCGCTACCCTTCAGTTTCTCTGGCCGGAGGCAACATCCTGGCCTTTGCGTGGCCTGAGACCTCGGCTAGGCCGCCTGGCTTGCTCACTCCCAGGGCTGCTCCTCATTTTAAGCAAACCAGACACCTTCTCAAGCCTCCCAGCGACCAAGAAATAACCCTCTTCTCTCTCCCACTGGGGGAGCTGGCTTCCCGTCCCCTCCACCCCGCCCCCGTGGACCAAGTGCATCTCCATCCAGTCCCACCGTCGCTTGACAGCGTCACCTCGGCTGACTAGGAGAGGGAAAGGCCTGGTGGGAAGGGTCTTTTCTCTGCCCTCCTGCCCGTCCGTCCGTGCGTTTCTCGCGGGTGCTAATCGAATCGGTTCCAGTGTGAGCCAGCTTCCTAGTGTGGGAACCCCACGGCGCCGCTGGAGCCGGGTTACGGCCCCATTTACCTGTGTTTGCGTCAGTCCCAGGGAGGCAGCCAGCTCGGCGCGTTCCGGCAAGGCCAGGTACTGAGTCTTCTGAAACCTTCTTTGCAAGGCGGCCAGCTGAAAGCTGGAATAAATAGTCCTGGGTTTGCGAACTTTCTTTGGTTTGCCATTCACCATCCTCACCTCCGGCTCCGCTACTTCTTTCTCTAAATAATCAAAACAGAGCCAGTTAGAGCTTGTCGTTGGACACCAGTCCTCTCACAGAACCCTCAAATCCAATCCTGCGCTTCTTACTATACAGGCTCCACTCTCCATCAGCCCCCCAGGTTTACAAGACCAGTATAAACACGCCCCTGCCCCCCAAGCCTGGCAAGAGCAGGTCGACTCCAGTGAGTTTCCCCTCTGTTCATCGCCAGTCCAGTGAATTTGTTCTCAGCGCTACATACAGCTCCGCTACCTTCTGAGCGCGCGCAATTCAGCCCGTGCCCCACTTTGCTCAGATTTGTTTTCATGCCCATCTCGTGCTCACCGATTGTCGAGGAAGAATCCCCCCTCTCGGCCCCCTGTGACCTCGGATCGGCCAGCGTCTATTGGTCCGCCTGCACAGGCCAACCGCATGGGCAAGGGAGACGCAAACCAAGGTCTCCAAAGTTCAAAGACCCACAAGCAAACCGTGCTCCTTCACTTCAGCAGCCAGCGGTCAGGCCGCCGCAGACAGAGGGCCGATTATGCAGCCCCCATAATCTCTCTGCAGATCTGCGAGGGCCCAGATGTGTCTGGTTTCTTTTACAAATAGACTTAATACGTTCTTGGCCAAAAAGGAGAGGGGGGAAAACCTCGTCTATTTATGAACAACAGAGACAGTGAAAGAAACGAAGATCCCCCCCATCTCTTTAAAGTTTACCAGGACTCACATTGAGGAGTCGGTAGTGGTAGGAATGGGTGTCTTCGTAAGAAAAGGGCGGTAGGTCAAGAAAAAAAAATCCATCCACCCCCTCCCACCCCCCCTGGCGTACTGTCAGAGAGAAGACTTTGCTGAACGTGAAGTTTACAAACGTATCTGGGGACTAGAAGACCCTTTCCCTAAAAGCACCATTTTATTAGAAGCACCCATCCCCGGAATGGGCGGAGAGCCGCGGTCTGCGTCTGTGTGTGTGTGGCCAGCTCCGGGGAGAGGACGGGTGGAGGATAGGGCTGTGCGGCTGTGGTCGCGATGCTGCCCGAGTCGGGAAGCTAATATTAGCAGGATTATTCATGTGCTGGCGGGAAGAGATCAAACCCACCAGTAAAACCTCTCCACAGAGACCTCAGCCCTCTCTCCCCTCCCCGTCCAAGCTCACTAACCCTCAGACGCGCCAAGTGAGTTTCAAAGAGGACGAGAGTGGAGGAGGTGGTGGGGTGGTGAAGGACGACACATTTGACCTATCTAGGTCGGTAGAAGAAAACCCCAACAACTTGACCCCCTCGGCAACTCGACGCCCCCTTCACGCGGCTTTGTTGTTTTGGGAAAGGCCTCGGGTAAACCCCAGGCTCACGGAGTGCTCCCCTCGCCCTTCAGGGCTCCAGCTCCCACCCCCACCCGCACCCCACCCCACGGAGAGCTCCAGGCTCCCGCCGGAAGCAGGCTCGAGGCTGCTGGCAGACCAAACTGATGGAGCCGGAGGCAGCCTTCCACTCGCACTCGTACCACCAAGCACTGCAGCAAAAACAAACAACCTCCCTCCAGGAACCTTCCCTTTATGATGCAAACGCCCCCGGGGTGGTTCCTTGCTTTCTTCTTCCCCCCCCAAGCCTCGGTCCTGCCTAGCCGGATCCTGGCCCAGCGGTCCGGGAACCGGGCGTCCGGAGACTCTACCCCACCCCCAAGGTACCAGGGCGGAGAGACCCAAGTCGAACCCTGGTCCCCTCCTTCCACTAGAGGACTTAACTTCTACGAGGTTGGCCCGGGACTCCTGCTCGTGGCCGGGTCCGAGCTCCCCCTTCGGCCTGGGGCGCGCCCGTTGCCCAGTCTGCGTGCGCTTCACCGTCCACCCCTCTCCCTTCTCCCGGGTCGCCCCGTACCTGGCTGGCTGGCGGCGCTCGGGACTCGGTTGTAGGCACCGCCGTACTGGTGGTAGGGGCTGGCGTACCCGTAGTCAGCGTAGGTTTTGGCGGGGTAGCTCCCGGGCGCGCCGTTCACGCCGTGGTACTGGTACTGGTAGGGGTTCAGCGCTTTGCCGTAGGAAGCCGAGGTAGGAGAGCAGTAGCCATGCGGGGCTCCCCCCGGGGGGCTGTAGTAGTCGGAGTCGGTGGCTGACGACTCGGGCAAAGTTGGCGATTCCTGAGACGGATGGTGCATGGCTGCGGACGTCTGGAACGGAGCTTGGAAGTCGCCGGATCGGATGCTGGGGACCCTTCTGTCAAACACTCCTGTCATCGCTCGCAGGCGGAGGCTGTCCTGGCGGAGGCGACGGCGGCGGCGGTGGCGGCGGCTGCTGCCTGAGTTGCTGGTGGGGCTGCTCGGGTCTAAGCAGACATGGCTGTGGGAGCGAGGGAGGAGGAGGAGGAGGAAGAGGAGAAGGAGGAGGCGGCGGCGGTGGCTGCGGCAATGGAGAGGACTGGCACGAAGGCGACGGAGGTGCCCGCGGAGGCGGCCGGCACTCCGCGCTCAATACCCTGCGCTCTCCTGATTGCGTCACTCCTGACCTTTGCATTCTGGGGCGGTAGGATTTCGGCATCCAGCTCCATCTTTCTTATAAGCAGAGGTCTGGCTCACGGAAACTA
>NW_022103920.1:63196334-63221991 GCF_000313985.2 Echinops telfairi
GGAGGTGGAGGCGGCGGCGGCGGCGGCGAGGAGGAGGCTGGGAGTCCTGGAGGCTCTGTCGCCGGCAGGCGGACTGCTGGCTGAGGCGCAGCACAGCCTTGGTTAAATCCTTAATTGCGCGCTTACGCACAGCGGGGTGGATCGGGTTCCATTGGCCAGGGCCTCGGGAGCAGCAGCAACACCCTAACTCGTCCAACTAGTTTTAGCACAACAAAGCATTGCTTAAAAAAGAGGGAGAAAAAATGGAGGGGTGGCGGGGGTGGGGGGTGAGGGGGACAGCGCGCGCGCGCGCGCGCGTGCGCGAGCTTGTGTGAATTTGTGTTGTTGCTTGGGGTGTGTGTGTGTACGCGCGCGTGTGAGCGCGCGCAGGGGGAGGAGGGTGTCTCCATCTGTTTCAGTGAATACCAAAGACAACAGAAGTCCCAACGCCCAGTAGCTCTGTGATGTATGGAGACAATGTATTCCAATCACCAGCAGCTGAAAGTGCACGTTTTTGAGAAGAGACCCAAGAAGCTCTTGCCTTGTTCCCCACCTCCCCGCCCCCGTGGGCTCCTCCAGGGCCAAGTGTGGAATTGAACACGGATATTGGAACGGGAAATCAGGGTGGGGGGGGGGAGCGCGGGACGGGACGGACTGTGGAGGATGAACACGCACAAAACTAGAAAGCATCGTGCTTTCAGGGGGGTGTGTTGTGTGTGTGTTGGGAAGAAAGCTGTGATTCATATGTGGAAAATTAGCGATTTGGGGAAAGACAGGCAAAATGTTCGGTGGCGAGCACTTTTTTGCTGTTGTTGCTCTAAACCAGTAAGTATCTTCTAGACCAGGTTCGGAATAAGATGCTCTGTAAAGCACGCAATTCATTCTGCAGTTAATGGAAGAGTGAGTTCATGCACCCTGAGCCCACATTCACTAAAAAACAATAAAAATAATCATTGTCCTAAGCACAAATAGTTCTGTCTGGTGGCAAAAGAATCCCGCAAAAGTAAATGCACCTGCCACTGCTCCAGGGCAGAATGGGAACCCGAATAAGATAAAGATCAAAGCCCTTTGGGGACGTCAGAAAATGTTCACGGATCCCCCTTCCTGGCTCCTTGGAGCTAACATCCCGACCCGCCTCTCCCTTCCCCAGGTCGGATTCCTGTCCCTCACCCCTTTCTTTCCTGCCACAGAGACATTTCAGCTCATCTGCGCAGGAGAAAGTAAGTGCTATGCGCAGGGACCAAAACACTTGGGGCACGCGGTCCAGAGTTTGCTTTTGATGAGGTGTCACGTGTTTATGTTCGTGATCCGCCTGGGCGGTTCGAGATTTACTGTAAGCGACCCACTCTTGCTCTCGGTTTCCACTCTCCTCTAAGAAGTGAGTTCTGATTTAGGGCCTCCGGGCATCTTCCCCCAGGAGGTCCGAGAGCTGGAATCTGGGGAATCCAACTGGGAATGGAACGCTCGGGCCTCTAAGTCTCCTCATTCCCCAAACCAAGAAGAAAGCGTCAGTTCTCCTTCGTGGTGGCTAAGTGTTAGTTTGGCCTTGCTTTAGCCGGAACTACTTGGGCCCAAAACATAGGCAGGACAAGCTGGGGTGTGTGGAACTCCGAGCAGGATGTCTGCCTGACTTGGGAACGCCGGGCAGCCACGCGTGCATTAACTCCCTGCCTCGCCGTCTGGGCGCCAAGAAACCAACGGCCCTTTGGACAAACCCTGCTCCAGTGTGCCCAGCGAAACCAGGCAGGAGGTCCACAGAGACCAGCAGCGCCCCCATCCCCCGCCTGGGTGGCGTGCCTGTGGCCTGCGTGGCCCTGACTTCTGCTCTGGGGCCGACGCGCGGCTCCTCAGCCTCTGCTGCCCGCCCGACCCGACCCCACGCTGTGGATCTCGCCGCCGCGGCAGATTTGGGAGGACGGCGGGAGAACCCCGCCAACCCCAGCGGGCTTGAGGGCTTGACTCTGCTCTGGGGACGTTCTCTGGCCCATCGAGTCACCTTGCACACCCCCTGTCCTGCAGGCGAACAGACGGCCTCCCAAACCAAAGGATGGATCCAAGGTCCCTCCAGGCAAAGGCAAACGCAAAGGGAGCCGGGAGTTTCCCCATCTCCCACAAGGCTCTGCTGAGTGGAGACTTAAAAGTTACAGTATATCGTAAAGAGAAATAAAGTCAATAGTTACGCTAGTCTTCTAAACTTTACTGAGAAGGTAGATTCCAGCCAAAATGGGGTTAGAAACGGCAACATTCGTACAAAATTAAGAAGTGTGGCGTCAGGCTGAACACAATGTTACAATCTTTAGTTCTGAACCACCGCCCCCACCTTTTTTTCTCTTTCCAGACGTTAAAGAAAAAGATTCTCCCGCTCATATTTACTAAGACATGGAGCGGAGGGAGGGAGGAATTTAACCTTTGTTTCAGTTCCCCAAACATGGTAACGTGGGCTCACGCCAAATTTGGGTCACTTTGTTACACAGGTCACTGCCTGGTGAGGCTTCTAAATCTAGGTGTGTATCCAAGGTGAAAGGGTGTGTGGGGGGGGGGGAGCTAAACTTCATTTTCTTGACTTGGTTCTGCTTCTTTTCCAGGTTAAACGCACTTCCCCTCCCCCTTAACTCGAAGGCGATCGGGAGCGAGTAGGGACAGTTAAATGAAAAGGAGCTCAAATCTGTTCCCCATTTCAAAATACCGTCTTCGTGCCTCCGTGCGCCCCCGATCCCGCGCTCGGGCCGCACACCCACGGGGGTGCCCACGCGCACACCCACATCTTTTACTGGGCTTGTGGGGTGGTTCTGACATGAGACCCCGAGCTTTGCTTTAAAGCCAAGGGGCGCGACGCGGTTGCGAATTTCAACCCGCCTCGCCCCCACCCCACCGCAAGCAGGACCATCCGCGCAGAATGAGCCCCACGGCATCAAACTCCCGAACTGTAGCTGCGACTCGCAGGAAGAAGGTGAGTCATTTCGTCTTTCAGTAACCGAACTCTGCGAGCGGGGGAGTGGGTGGGTGCGGAGGTGGGAGGAAAACCCTAAGGGAAGTGCAAGTCTTTACCACGAGCGCCACCCAGTGTCCGTGAGGAAAAGCGCTAGGCCAACTTATGTCCCGAGCTCAGTCGAAGCGGGCCAGCTGGTCCCCTAGGTTGGAGCCCCAGCGGCTTTCCTTCTCTCTGCTTCCTGCATGTCTCTCTCGCGCTCTGCATTTTCATGCTGTTTTCTTATTTCTCCCCTGCTTCTTTACAGATTCATACCTCTCTCCCGTCGGATCACCAGCCCTCTGTGACTCTGTTCACTTTCCCCAATTGGGGGAGTGCCAGAGATCTAGGGTGACCTCAGTGGTCCTACACTGTGTTGGTGACGCTGGCACTCCTCCTAGCTAGATGAAATAGATGCTGGGGGCTTGTGGTCATTCACTAGCCTCACAACTGGGGAAAAATAAACACAACAACTGCACTACTCTGAGTCTACGGAGAGTGCCATGGGATGGTGGGGGAAAAGACAATTTTAGTAGCTGCCAGTAACCCAGTTTTTCCCTCTGGCCCGTCTGAAATCTATTTACTGACTGACGTGCTGAAAGTACTGCATCCTTTCATTGGGCTGCGAAGCACAGACAAACCAATGCGCCTGACAATGTTTAATTTGTGAACCCAAGCTCTTTTTAATATGGTAGCAAGGTTTTGTTTACTTAAAACATTGTGCACACTAATCTGAGTCACATGATTTAGGCTAACAGTAAAACCCTATGTGAAAACTGGATCTAAACAATCCTCTTTGACTTTCAGACTTCCATGAGAGGCAGCGTGGCTGGAAAGGGTCTGCTCCTTTTGTTTGCTTTGCTTTATCAGTTACCCTCCTCGTCCATGAACATGCTCTGGGAGCTGTTCGCAGTTATTAAGTTCTTATTGATCACCATCCATCTAAGGCCAAACAAAGTGGGTGCAGTCTCAGATTTTGTGGAGGCAGGTCGGTCTTGGTAATAGTAATCGTTTTATTTAGCAGGGAAGGGCATTTCTCTTTGAGTGAAAGCACTAAGACCATTTTACAACTCAATGCAAAAATCAACCCTGGATTTCGGTGCAGAAAAGACACATTTCCATGAATTGGGTGAGAGGAAAAGGCAGTCGATGATGGGAAACATGGTGCAGAGTTTTAGAAAGTATGGAAAGTCATCGATCTTGTAACTCACCTGAATGACCTCTGGGTCTCCCTACAGAGGGCCAGCTGCCGTGGTTTGGAACTGACATCAGAGGTGGCTTATTGTCTGAATTAGCCCAACTGTTTAATTCTTCACCTTGTTTCAAAGTTCTTCCTAGCACATGTGAGCTTGAACTGACCTGGCCTCAGTCAAAATCCTTGGGAGGCCATATGCTATTAGCCTTGAGCTACCTGACCCAGGGAGAGAGTGTAGGTAAAAGCAGCCTGGGGGAGTGCTGGGCGGGATAAGTAGAAAGGATCTTCTTTTGTGGAAACTACTCCAGTACCCCTTTGCCCACAAGAAAAATGCGTTTGGAGTGAAAGAGCACCTTTGTCAAAGTAATCTCAAAGGATGCAATAGAAGACAATTATAGAACTATTTTGAATAAATCAGAAATGCCTAGAGAGGAAAAATATTTCCCACTTAGTTCCAGCACAACAGGATTTTGCAGTTTGTTTCCAAATAATAGTGCAGATCATAGATTTCCACATTTTATTTTTATAATTAAGACATTAAGATGTGTTGATTCAGTTAGCTTAAACAGAACTAGGTAGGAAAAGGCCTTAAGTATGCACTCAAATCTATTCTCTATGAGACGATTTAAATATACCACAGCTGAAAACACTTCAAGTTCATCTAAGTAGGAAATAAATGGGATTATATTATTATATGTCTTTGTAAACTGAAGTTGAGGCATATTCTTCATCCTAAACTCAGATTTCATCTTCTTGAAAGGGATGTTTGACTGTGCTACTATTTACACAATCTTTATTCTTCCTAAAGATATATAAATATTCCAATTAAAAAAACTACTTCTCATGGAGTTAAAAGTAACTGGCAGACAGGAATTCAGAGCAATAATCCCACTCTGGCAAGGAAATAACATGAGCGAAGCTTAAGTCATCTTTAATAACGCCCTAATTCCGAATCAATTTAGAATTTTAAAGTTCATTGATCCTAATCCACTGCATTTTATGATCTGACAACACTGTACATAAAGGCGCTAAAATCCACTTCCAATGTCAAATCCAAAGAACCTGGGCTCCACAGTCCTTAAGCCCTCGTAGCTAACAGACAGGTCAGTGGGTGGACCCCGGGAAGGAAGATGAGGCAGTCTGCTTCTGGGAAGATTACAGCCTTGGAAACCCTCTGGGCCAGTTCTACCCCATCTTACAGGGTCTCTGTGAGTCAGAAGCCACTCCAAGGCTTTGTTTTTGGTTTGAAAATGCCAAATCCATTCAGATGATTCAAACACTGTGAACTGTTCACTTCGATCCACAACACATAGTGTCATTTTATAGATATTTTTGCACTCTGCTTTAATGATACCATTTTTTAAAATGATACCATTTTAATAGGTTAAAACAGACAGCAAGAAGATGCAAACCCCTTTCCTACAGCTGCGTTTACTACCTTAGACCTTTTATCAAGAAAAAGAACATCTTAAGCCAGCCACCCAGTATGAGATAAGAGGCTTCCCCGCTGTGTTAGACAGCCTGATCAGCAGAAGGCACAGGACCCGCCTGGACTAGCATCCTTCTGTGCTCTTGTAGAGGAGAATAAGGCAACAGAAAGGAAAGGTCATGGTCATTCACTTTCCAGGTGAGGTAGAGTTGACACAGCGTTGGGGTCCCCTTTAAAACTTGTCAACAGAAAACTTGTCACTCTCCTGGCTCCAAGCATCTTAGTAGTCACGTGTGGCCACTTAAACAGTCCATGGGCTGTGAAGCTAAGGTTTTCCTTTAACATGAAGTCTTCGCTTCAGTTTCACTCTCAGTGTAGCAGGCCTTGGGATGGGTGCTTGGAAGCAAATTCTTACAAGCATACTGGGCTATATTTAGATAATTCACTGCTATGCCTAACTTATAGTTTGGGAAGATTGCATGCACCCAGTTGCATACATTTCCATAGTTGCCCACTCATAGATTGTACATTTCCTTTGGTTGCTTAGTAAATGAACTGGTTGGGTTTTGGCTACAACTTTTCAACAGGTCTGGCAGAGCAGGCGACAGACTACCTGTTTACATGTGCTGTGCTGTGCTACTGTTACTCTAACGTGGGGACTTGGGCGTAGCTGGGATTTTTCTTAGAAGTTCTAGGAATCTTTGGACTCTAGGGAAAAAAAGATACATGTTACAAAATTCTGGACCTCAGCTAGTCATGACTATACTAGCTGTCCTATGATATGCACACATTGCATTACATCCTTTTTCCACACAAGGCCAAAGCTCAAGCCAGCAAATCAAATCAACACACAGCAGATACAGGGGTGTGAAGCTACATTCATACCGAAAGTTAACACAGAATGTCAGCTAGGCTGTTCTCTCCCAGCATAGTCCTGGTCCCATGACCTCTTTGTCACTGATTTGAATCTGTCGCTGCGTCAGGGTGTACTGGTTTACAGCTTTTTCACACTTACTGTTTTAAGAGTTTCAGACACGGCTTGGGTTCCTGTTATGGAGTGACTGTGCTAGTTAACCCATGTGGTAAACTTTCAGGGGCCAGGAGGACTTTTTCGTCACTGAGAGAAAGAATCAAACCAAAGAGGGACTTGGCTATAGTGAGCATATTCTTAAACAGGATTACTCCTGAAGATAGCCAATTAGACATGGGATTGGGGTGGTGGTGATTAAAACAGCTTGTATTTATTTCCTGATGAGACAATGGAAGAGATTAGAAAATAAACAGAGGAATGGAAAACAAAACAAACAACAGTGAAAGTAGAAATCGGACTAGGCATTGATAACCACCTTGCTCTCTCCAAATGGGAGTCATCATGGGCCAGGGGAAGCATTCAGGGAAAAGTACTTGTCCCTCCAGGACCGCGCTTTAGCGGGAGTAGTCCTCGGAAAAGTGGGAACTAAGGCTGTAGTAGGTGCTGGGGATGGCTCGCCGCTTTGTTACTTTGTTTGAGTAGGGCCAGTAAAGGCCAACCTGACCCTCAATTCCAGTTCAGGGAAAATGGGCTCCATTCCTCTTCACAGTTGTATGGTGAACATTTGGCATGTCTTTTACAACTTTTATAGACCGTATAATGGCTTTTCCCAAAGGGACTTCATGTATAATTTACATCACAGTAGCCTTGAGGAGTAGCCGTGTCAGCCTGGTATGTGTGGTATTTGCTTTTTCTTTTAACTGGAACTGGATCCTATTCGACGCCAGCAACCCTACCTTACACTTGACGGGTGGGTTTGAGCAGTGGGCTGGTGACATGGCCTGCCAGGTACAACCACTGGGAGGACAGTGTCAGGCCTTTGAGGACTGGTCTAACAGTGACACGTTCGTATCCACTTCAAGTCATACTGCAGCCGGGAATATTTGGTCCCTGAATTGCTGGTATATGCAGGCTACCCTCAGAACTGTGTCTCCCTCCCTGCCCAGTCCCTCTGCTCCCCCTATGGCCATCCTGACGACCTTCCTTTCCTCCATGAACATGACCGTTCTCTAGTAGGCTTGCTTCATCTTCGCCTCTACAAGGCATGTCGGCAACCATGGGCTCCATCAGAAAGTGGGGAGGAGGGCGCTGGCACAGGCAGCGTTTCCTTCTGTTGTGCACAGGGTCGCTAGGAGTCAGAAGCGGCTCATGGCACCTAAGGACCACGACCTTCTGCCTCAATCCCTGTCAGTTCCTGAGCTTCTGGAGAAAGGGTGATGCCTGGCTCAGCTCTCTGGTTCTCAGAGAAGAGAAACTGCCACCTTCCCTGCCCCCCAGGTGGTGTAGTCAGAGAGAGACCGCTGCAGCAGGAAGCATGGATTCCCACCCCCCAGGAACCTGCGCCTGGTCATCCTTGTAGTTGCCGCTGCTGCTCCTGGAGCTGCTTGAGGGGGCTGGAGGAATCAGTGATCGTGATGGCAAATGAGAAGAAGCCAGCCAGGAGGGAGCAGGCCCAGTGTGATCTGCGGTCCACTGGCTTGAGCCATGGGGGCAGCCTGGATCCCTGTTGCCACTTGCTTGCCCTTTAGACAAAGCCTGAGAACCTGACCTGCACCCAGGGCCACAAGGCAAATCAAAACACATTGCTGTCAAGTAAATTCTAATTCATAGTGGCCCTATAGGACAGGGTACAACTGTCCCATAGGTTTGGCAAGGCTGCCATCTTTATAGAAACAGACTGCCCCCCATCTTTCCCCAGCAGAGCAATTATCTGATAGGTTCCAATCGTTCTCCTTTCAGTTTGCAGCTTGGGGCTTAACCATTGGGCCGATAAGCCGCCTTCAGTCTCTAACTCTTGCAGGGTCCTGAGCAGCCTGGCGTGCTTTCCAGAGATGGCATATGCTTTCTAGGACTGTAACACCTGCAACTTCCCTTTCCCTCATAAAAGTTACTTGGATTTACAAGTAACTTCTGCCACGTGAATTCGTTCAGTGTTGAGAAGCAGGAACGGAGGCAAACCATCTCACAAACCCAATAAAACCACTGGGGGAAATCGTAAACAAAAGGAGAACTTTGCTTTCTCTTACACAAAAACACAGTTAAGGGACCATGGATGTATGAACAGTTGGCCACTACTGAGTAGACATCTAGAGACACATACCTACACACTCATTTCACGTGTACATCTATTCAGTGGATTAATAAATGGAGCCCCAGAGAGCCCATTTTAACAACAGAACCTTGATTTTTGCCTTTAGAGTTTCAAACTTAAAAAGCAAACAAATAACCCAGAGAGTTCTCATACAATTGAACTTTTACTCTCACACTATTTGGGGGAAGTAAGTAGGGAAACAAGAAACTTGATTTCTTCACTTTCTATTAGACATAAAACTGGCATAAATTACCTGAGATTGTTTAAAAATTTTTTCTATACACACACAACATTGGAGTAAGTTTTGCAGCTCTCTTAATATAAAACTAACACTCATTGAACATTTAGAATGTCTTAAATGCTCTGAATGTATTAATTTATTCAATCATTACAATATCCTGTAAGAAGGTACACTATTATGTCATTTTATTTTGAGGAATGGGAAAAGAAAGATTAAAAAAAGAGACTTATTTATAATCCTGTGGCTAGTAAATTTATTCCATGGAATGTCCTGTAGACCAGAAATTTTACACCCTGCAGAAAACAAAGACTGGAATCCTCAGATACCAGAATAACTTTTTTACATTCTTAGATCTAAAGTCATAATGAACGGTGTCTCTTTTAGTTTTAATGGTTTCCTTGTACCAGGCACTTTTCTTTTCCTTAGATGAATCTCACGTTTCTTTAAGATCTAATTGCTGGATAATAGCATCCATGTCTTAGGAAACTGAATTGAGGTATGCTGTGAATCAGCACTTGCCTGCTAACTGAATGGTTGGTGGTTCAAACCCAGGTAATGACTCTGGGGTGGTGGTGGTGGTGGTAAAGACCTGGTGGCCTGCTTCTGCAAAGATCATATCTAAGAAAACCATATGGGGCAGTTCTGCTCTGTCACACTGGTCACTATGGATGGAAATCAACTGAGTGGCACCTAACAACAACAAGAAGTGAGGGTGGATCTTTAGAATTGGAGAAAGGACAATTCGAGGAAAAGGCTCTAACAGAAAAGATCATTGCACCTGATGTTAAATATTTATCAGTAATGGGTACCTGGAAATAACTGGTGACAAACTCACATAAAACTGAGCAGCAGGATATCCTGTTCCCCTATTTATACTATCATTTATTTGTACCCCCCCTTCCCAAATAGAGTTGTCTACACATTATTCTGGTAAACTTTTTGCCCTGTTGTTTATCTAGGTTAGGTATAGGGTGGTCATATAATTTATTGTCCAAACTGGGACAGTTTTGAGAGTGAAAAGAGGGTGGAGATAATTACACTAGAAAAACAGGCATAAACTGGAAGTGGTCCTGACCAACCCTTGGCTTTAGTCCAGCACCTTGGCATCATGGGAATGTGTCTGATTGATGGAGCAGAGATTTTCTAGGTGACCTGGTATTGAACTGTCTGGCTTCTAAAGAGCCAGCTAGGGATGGCCAGGGACACCACCTGTGGTGCACAGGTTGTGCACTGCCCAAGGAGCAATGGGAATGTAATCCAGCCCGCATCCTATTTGCCCAACTCTGTCCCCAGGTGAGGAGCTCCGTTTGCCCTGAGAAAGAGGATTGTTTCTGAATCACACAAAGGCATCCCATAGGCTGATGGAGCCTTGAGTTCAGCCAAGTGCAATCCTTCGTTTCCCAAGTGTTAACTCTGTATCCCTTACTTCATTTTTGATCATTAGCTTCTCAGTAATCTTGGCAGAAATTATGCCTCCATATTTTAAAAATAGTTTAATCATAGGACCCCACAAAACAGAAAACTTTAGGCAATTGAAACGAGGTTCCCAGATGCACAAAAGCACACTGGAAGGCCTGGTTTCCCTTTCAGCGTGGCTTTCCCGAAGCCGATGCTGAGAGAGGTGAATGCCTGTGCCTAAGCCAACCAGGCACTGACGGGCTGCATCTCTTTTCTTCTCTGAGTGTGCCATTCATGACAAAGATAGCACCCTTCCTGCCAGAGTTTCTTCAAAGAGGGAAACTTGGAGAACTATTACTTCTCACAAAACTTGTTAATATCCTTCCACCCTTGCAGGAGAACTGACTATCTGGTGCCATTAGTGTTGGACTGTAGACCCATGAACAATGAGTGTTTCAAATATAAATTGCTTTTGAAAAATCAAAGTACTATTCTGGGCTTGAAGATATTCATGTAGGAAATTAACAGAGAATTTTAATAAAAACCCTTTGGAGAAAGGAACTTGGATGAGGAATGTCAGTTTGTCTTTTAAGTTGCTTGAGCAGTTCTGTCATAACAGACATTGCCCCAGATTGTGGAGCCCTGCCCGTCTAACATCTTTTAATGGTAGTAGAACTTACAATGCCATAATTTCCTTTCATTTCTGACAGTGTTATACTATCTTTATAGACTTACACTGACAGCATTTCATCTCGACATCATCAGATCATCTCACCTGACTTTTTTGGCGCGGCACATTGCATTACTGTGATGGTGCTATACAATTGCCAGTGAAATGAATAGGGCATTAACATGATTACTGGGGAAAAAAGTTAACACACACAGATATAGCATTCTGCCTTTGAAAGCATTTAAAAGCTATTAATTAGTCTGCCCAACGCTCTTGGGATCCAGTGGAACTTACTATTCTTATTTTACCAAATAGGATAATGAGAAGGAGTGACATAGATGGTATTTCAGGACCAGGTAGTGGCTAAAGTTTTCTTTGATTTAATATGAACTAATAAAGTTGAGTATATAGATATATAGTAACTGGTCACTGATTTGAAAGGCCATATGTACTTTTCCTAGTTTCTCTTTACACAACCAACACAGAAATTGGTGGTAATTAATTCTTCTCCATTTTGTGAAGGTTGGTTAGAGGTAAGTTGGAGTTATTTAAAGCCTCCATCTTAACAAAATGGAGTTGGGTTGGTGTGAGAAAAAAACCAAAACCTTAATTTTTCATCACTCATCAGGAAGTAATGTGATCAAAGGATGCGATAGGACCAGATAAATCTTCATAATTGAAAAGCCTTGATATTTCCTTGTTTGTTTAGAAGACAGGGGCACTGCAGACTTGGGAGACCGTGTCGCGATAAAAGAAGATAGTCAAAGAAGAGCATGTGGTTTCCTTTTTCTAAGTCCCATAGTTCACCATGATTTTCAGTTTCAAGGAGATGAAGTAAATTTATTATACGCATTAATTTTAAGTTACTTTCTGAGGCTTTGGTTTTCTCATTTGTAAAATTATGAATCAAAAATGAGGGGAGAAGGTGATGATGGATGGTTGGCTGCTCAGAACTGGCTCCATGCTTGGGCTTCGTAGCCACGCAACGAAGAGAAACAAGTATTGTCACTCATGCACGAGACCTTGGCTGGCCTGGGAATGAGGGTGGAAACTTTGGGGCCTTTGACGCAGGGTTTCTCAGGGGACTTTTCTTCACTCTTTGTCCTTCTGCTCAAGTTTCACTGTCTGGATGGGGCATCATTCCAGAGTCTCAGGGAAGATTATTTTACTTGGACGCTCTCTGCGATGATTCAGCAGTCAAAGGAAGTGGTGCCAGTGGATGGGGCCTGTGGATGGACCAGAACCAGTTTACTTAACATTGACTTATATTATTTCACCAGATCTGTCTCCACTCACCTGCTAACGGGAGAAACCAGAAGAAAGAACGCAAACTTTCATTTTAATGGAATAGTCTGAACTCCTGGAGTTACCTATATATCCATATGTGTGACCTGTTTACAGCCAAATGAGTTTTTGAAGTACAAAATAGAGTGTGTTGTTTATGTATGGACAGCTTTCAGCCTTTCCTTACACCTTGGGATGTACTCTTTTCTCTCCTGCCAGCCTCACTCTCTGATTCTAAGTCCTTGTCCTCCCATGCCCTGCTATTCCAAGAGCTTCTAAATGGACTCTCTGCTGTTAATATCTCCATGCTAGACAGCCTATTAAGCCTCACCAATAATTGCTCAATAAAATCTGGACTTCTCATCTTGGCATGAGAGGCTTCCAGAATTTTGTTTCGGCCTTACCAATCCAGTCCAATACCTTCTTTTAACTCACAAAACAATCCCATTACTTCAGTCAAGCTGATTTCCAACTCGTTCTCACAATAGCTCATTCATATTTCCACCAATCCATCCGTGGTTATCTGGTTCTGTACATCGAAGGTGCAATGGTTCCGGGGTTGGCTGCTCGGCAAAGGGCTGGTAGTTTGAACTCAGTTAGTGACTCAGCTAGGAGGAGAGATGATCTGGAGAACTGCTTCTGTAAAGAGCACAGCCCAGAAAATCCCGGGGGGCAGTTTCACGTTGTCACGTGGGCCATCGTCAGTCAAAATCAACTCCGGGTCACCTAACAACAGCAATCGCTACCTGTCAATGTTTAGCGCGGCAAGTAGAAGTCATTCCAGATGTTGTAGGCAGCATTTAATATAAGAAATGATGCTTGGAGCATCCAGTTTGCAGAGGGCTACGATGACAGCGAAAGCCCAAAATCCATTTGCAGGGTCCCCACTTGGGTTAAGCCTCCGGTGCCACCCTCTGACCATGGGCCAGGTGTGAATCGTCTTGCTATCACAGAGTGCACTGGGAAGTGGACAGATGAAGATGAAGTTAGGATAAAATTTTATATATTTTTTTGTTTAGGGTAAAATTTAACACCTTATCACTCGTTTCCTTTTGGACTCATTTAAGATTTTCCCTAATTTTTATTATTTTCTGTTATCTTTTCAACGGAGGCTTTTCTATGTTTAATTTTGCTATTATTGTTGGGTCATTATTTTTTCTTTTGGTTTTTGCATGCTTTTCTTGTTATGAAATCCAGAACGGGTAAGTCTGTAGAGACAGTGACGGGGTTAGTATTATGGTGATGATTGCACAACTCTTTCAAACATGCTTAAACTATTGAACTGTATGATATGTAAATTACATGTCAGGAAAATTGTTTAAATTAAAAAAAGACACTTAGTGTTCACAGAAGCATCACAGGGCGGTAAAGAAGGCCCTAAGCTGGCCTCTAGGAAAGGCGGCACCAGAACTGTGGCGATCAAGAACAGACTGGTACAGCTTCAGTCTTGGTACCACACGCTGCTGCCACTCTGCTCTTGATACCGGCTCTTAACTCTAGAAGCTGGAGGGAAGAAAACTCTAGGACGAGCAAAAGACCCTTCACAGTTCCAGTAAAGATTGACCAAGGCCCGAGGCTGGGAGGCTTTCGTGTTGCTTCAACCAATTCCTGGGGGTCCGCGTGACCCAAGACTACTGTGACCCTCAGGTGATGCACACTCTTTCTGGACCAAAGTCATCGCCAGGTGGTTACTTCCTAAGAGTGAGAAGGCACCTTTGACTCTCCACAGCAGCTGTTGGCACACGCTGAGGCCAGATGCTCAGAACCCTGGGCATCAGTCGGCTTCCTGGCCGGAAGAAGGTCCTCAAGCCTGCAGAACGCCCGAGCTAGAAGACCCCTGTTAGTTCTTCCTTCAGGGGCATCCAGGTGACCAATGGGATCCACGATGTGGCTCCGGCCTGCTGTTTGCTTGGGGGATGGGAACCAGGTCCCTTTGATGCCTCCTGTGCAAAAGGCAAAGGCTGTTTTATCTCGTTTTAGATTTGTGATTTTTGAAAAAGGTTTGCTCAGCCTGGAATAGGCTTTGGACTCCTTTTCACCTTGGTACTCTTGGAAACCGCAGTCAACGAATAGATGGTGCTTCAGGCAAACCCTGTTTTTCATCTCTGTTCTCTAGGCATCTGAACAGCATTTGATTATACTGGGTTATAATTTTCCTTTGATTGCTTGTTAATTTCCTAGCAAGGTGGTCTGCAGTAAGGCCACCAGTGACGGTGCAGGAACAATAGGTAGTCCCCGACTCACTGAGCTTAGATCTAGAAAGGTCTGCAAGCAAGTTCCTGGCATAACTCTTTGTCTGTTGGCAGAAAAGTTATTATAGGTAGATTTAAAACAAATGAAGTGCAGAGAGGTCTACTAAGGACACACAGAGAAGATACAGCTTTTTACTTGATAACCAGGCATTATGGTTCAAGATATAATTGTAAATGAATCTGTTGCTAGGATGCCATCAAGAAAGACAGTCTTGTCTTTCTCCCATAAAGAGTTACAGTCTCGGAAACTCACAGGGGCTGTTCTACCCTGTCCTATAGGGCTGCTATGAGTCCGCATCATTGGAGAGCAGTGAATTTGGTGCGTTTTTTGGTTAGCTTCCCCTGGTGTGTTAGTTTTCTACTACTGCTGTAATGAATAACCACAAACTCAGTGACTTAAAACAGCACAAATCTACTATCTCATAGTTCATAGGTCAGACTTCAGGTCCCTCCGGCACTCTGCAGAAGAATTCAGTGCAGAAGGATGAGGAGCTGCCCGGACCCCCAGCAGCGAGCAGCATGTACTCGGAGGACGATTCACAGCTCGGTCTTTTCTACCCCACTGGCACGATGCCACACAGGCCTCTGCCAGGACTGGGGGCAGGAGGAGAAAGAGTGAAGGCTGAAGCAGCTTTCGAAAAGAGACTACATTACCACAAGTACTTTAACGGAGACCAAAACACCTAACTGGATCCCCCCTTCCCCCTTGTACATTATAGTTTGTCTACTTAAAGCTCTGTTACATTTTTTCTTCTATGGTAAAATTGTTGGCAAAAACTTGCCCACATTGTCCATCTTTGTAATGTGAACATGAAGTTACAATTTCTCCCATCTAGAAGTGGAGCTTTTAAATCTGGGCTCGACTTGTGACTGCTCTGGCTAATAAAACACAGTGGCAGTCAATTTTGACCCTCAAGAGGCCTGCCATTGCTTCTGTTCTCTCTGCTTCTGGATCTCTACTGCTGTCATCACCATCACCATCACCATCACCGTCACCATCACACACCCTGATTGGTCTGCTGGAGAAGAGAGACCTCCTGAAGACTCAAGTCATGTCAGATGATGTGATATGACTTAGACCAACAACCTCTGGATCAGCCCACCCTGGTCCAGGTGATCAGAATTTCCAGCAGCTTGTAGACTGATGGGAAATATTATACAGTTGTTTCTTTAAACTACTACTTTGGGGGCTGATTTCTTATGCTGCAATCACTTGCTGTTGTCATCATGGGTCCTGGAGTCAATTCTGACTTACAGTGACCCTAGGAACCACAGAACGAAGCACCATTTGGTTCTGCACCATCCTCATGGCATTTAAGCCCAGGATTGTAGCTACTGTGTCAGTCAATTTTGTTGAAGATCTTCTTTTTCACTCATCCTTCACTTTATTAGCTTCTTCAAGGACAAATCTCTCCTGAAAACATTTCCAAAATATGTGGGATGAAGTCTTGTCTTCCTTGCTTCTAAGGAAGTATTTTGGCTGTACTTCTTCCAAGACAGATCTGATGCCAACAAAATTCATAAATGTTGTCCTCTTAAATCTTTTTTTTTTCTGTCCCTTTATCACAATAGTCACCTCATCCTTTCCCCCTTGTATCTCTTTCTTTCTACAACCCATTGTGTAACCTTCGGTCAAATCAAGCCTTCTGGATCTTTCTTTTTCCCTTAAGCCTTGGGGGTTCAAATAACAATGATATCTGACACCAAGTCACCATTTCTTGGATGCATTTCCTCTCCCTTGCTGCAACCTTCCGGGGTCCATCCCAACCCTCCTCTCAAACTGTGGTAGCTGCCGCCCTGTGTCTCTCCTGGGGGCAGTTTCCCCTTCAGAGGCCAGGCAACTGCTCTGGCGGGCTCTACATCATCCTGCCTCCTGCCCCAGGGGTTGTCAGCACCCATTGGGCCTGTGAGGATTTTCTTGGCAGTGTTTCCATCCATCCTCGATTGAAATGTCTTTTCGGTGACTTCAGCTCAACCTTGTGCCATCCGGCAAACAGCTTCCCATGGTGACAGTGCTCTAATGCTTTTGAAAGGACTTTTAGTCTCTCAGCTGGGAATCAAGAGAAGAAGGTAGACCACACAGTGTGACATACATCCTAACCGGCCAGAATTCAGCACAGGTTGCTACACTCTCCCCTAAGTGCCCTGACCCTTCATCCTCCTTCTCTGCTTGACCGTCTAACTTCTGCATTCTGATGCCAGCCTTTGACCAAAGCCACCTGCACATTTGGAATGCTTCCCAGACTCTTTTGAGCCAGGCCTCTCCTTCCATCTTTTGGGGCCCAATTCAAATCCTACTGGCTGTATAAAATCCTTCCTGTCCCCGCCCCAATCTTTCTCTCCTTGGGGCTACCCCTCCCTTCATAATGTCCAGTAATGTCCCAAAAAATGCCTCTCCTTGGTTGGAAGGCACTGGAGCTGTGCAGGGGCTTCAGCAATGGCCTGGGCACACCAGGGATCATAAGGATGCCATGCGACTGGGCATCCTCTTCTGCTTTTTTGGGCTGGATGGACAGCAACTACCAAACCACCAGCCTCATTCATCCTGTCATTTGTATCATTATTAATCCCTTACATATACAGACTCACATTACTAAAAGCATTCAAAGTGTATCTTGATGACATCGTTGATATACCGTTTATACATTTGATGTCCTTACTGGCATTTGTTTGCCTTGTACTAAAGTCTCTCTTGTGTGTGTTTATCAAATTTTAATTATTTAAATACCAGAATATGTACTTTCCAATTTTTAGTGAGCTATAATTAACATATTATACAATTCAGTGGTTCAAGTGTATGAAGCAGGGTTATGCAGTCATTGCCAAAATCAACTTTGGAATCTTTTCTTCCCTCTTGTCCTCATTGATGTTGACTTCCCCATCTCCCCCACTCTCCCCTTCTGGACTCCCATGGATAAAGTCTCTCTTTACAATGAATCTACATATATTGTAGAGCAAGAAAACCAAACTGTACACCCAGGGTTCTCGTAGGAGCCCTGGCAGCATCGTGTATTAGCTGATGGGCTGCTCAGGACAAGACCAGCAGCTGGGAACCACCAGTTGCTCCTTGGGAGAAAGACGAGGCTTTCTATTTCTGGAAAGATGTACAACCTCAGAAATCCACTACTCTGACCTAGAGGGTCACCAGGAACTGGAATTGACCCACTGGCAGTGAGTTTGTTTTGTTTCTCTGATAAGAGCTGCTCGGAAACTCTGTGCACATGGCTACTCGGACAGTTGGCTTTGACAGAGTTTTTCAGCACAATGTGCCTTAACTGGGGGTTTCTCAGGTGTTTGCTCTTTACTATCTTCCTTTGGAAACTTCCCAACCAGTTTCTTCCCAGTCACATCCCCTACCATGAAATAAACTGATTGTGTATCTGTGGTATACGTCTGATTTACACATAGAGTAAGATTTGTTTTGCCATCAAGAACCAAGTTCATCCCTGTGGGGAGCAACAACGCCTTTGCTGAGCATGCATGCCTTAAAGATGGGCCTTTCACGTTCCACAGCAAGTGTTGGGGCTGCTGAGCAAACGTCTCCACCTTCTTCAACACACTCCTTCCACTTTTAATACTCAAAGGCCTGGCTTTTTCTTTTTTCTTTTTTGGCCTGTGTGATAACTACCTTTCTGCTGACCTCCTGAACTTCATGGGGAAGTCAGAGTCTGAGAAACATCTTCCCTCAAGTGTACCAAACTCCCTGAATCTAAGAATTGTTACATTATTCACTTGTGAGTTATTCACACTCGTAGTTTTGCAGAGAGGGCTGCATGGCTATAGAGAACAAGAGGACGCATAAAATGCGGCTTCCTGAGATGCAGTGAGGTGGACAGAAGAACTGAAGGCTGCAGCTAGTACAGATGGGCACTTGATGTTGTTGACAATTGTCACTGAGTGAGCTCCAACTCACAGCAACCCTGTGCCCAGCAGAATAACACACTGCCGGTCCTGCGGCGTGCGTCCCCACAATTCTTCCTAGGCTTGAGTCCATCGGTGCAGCCTCTGCCCTCCTTGAGGGCATTTCTGGGTTTTTTGCTGCCCCTCCACTTTATCAAGCACGACGTCCTTGGAATAATAATCCCTGGCGAATTTATACAGCCTGCGGGTGCCTCTACCTAGGGACCACTTACATGCCCTCACCATTATCACCTTCCTTTGAGTTGATTCCAAATCAGGTAACCAGTGTGGTGCTGTGCTCTGCAAGGTTTTTAATGGCTGATTTTCTCGAAGTAAATCTCCAGGCCTTTCTTCCAAGGCACATCTGCGTGACCTGACAGGATAAACAGCTGTGAGTGTGGGAATAACGTATGCTTAGATACTGTGACGGGGTTCCTGAGGTGTACCCGTGCAGTCACCAACTCCTCTCTCCTCTTACTGACTGTGCAGGACTTGGCTTTGTGTAAGCCAAGCTCTCAACTTCATATACCTTCTCCTCACTCGGGATGTGGTATACAACTGGCCCGGGTCCCACTTGGGAGTGTGGGAGCATCCGGAGCAAGAGCACTTCCAAAGTGAACTCGGAGGGAGCCATGATGTCAAGCACTTATCTCCTGGGACGCTTCTTGCGGAGTTTTCGTGGCGTTTAAACATTCTTCTTAGTTAACAGGCCAGCACTCTTCATGACCAAGAACCAGGAGTTAATATGAAAGGGCACTTTCATGAAACTAAACGAAAAATGTTTATTTTCTTCTAGTTAAAAAGCGCTCATATTTTTCAGAAAGCTTCAACCTGGGATTGCTGCCAAATGTCTGATTTTCTATTGTTACCACATTTTGGCCTCAAGTGGAAATAGCCATTTCTGTTACCAAAATTATTGCATCATATAAATTGGGAAAATGTTTGCATGTTTTCTGATAGAATAGAGAATTCTAGCACTTGTTTTGCTCTGAAATATTTTACAAATGAATGAATAAGTTCCCAAAACATGATTTTTAGGAAAATGTAAATTTCTCTGTGAATAAACATTTTAACATAGAGATTCCAAAATACTTTTTTCCCCAGATTGCTTAAGCCCTCTGGCTTCCTGTTACTGAACAAAGGAAAAATGTAATGAAATGGTTATGATCTCAATTTTAGATTTCTTAGCCTCAAGTTTATATTCACAACGAAAAGGATCATCTTTTTATTTATCCCTGTTAGGCTCAAAAATACTTTAAAATGTATTCATATTGTTTTGGGGAGTATGAGTCTTATTTTCTTTGGCCACTATAGCTGTTTTATTTTCATATTTTGATATATGCTTATAGAAAGAAAAGTCCATTCATTCTTTAAAATTAAACTAACATATGAGAATCTCCATATGCACCATTCACACTAGAACTCATCCTAGTGTGTGGTGTTTTAGAGAAATGTTTATCGGGCACATAAAATAGGGTAGATGAACAAAGGCCGACTTTTCCCCATCCTTTACACATGGATAGAGAGAACCTCTCTGCTCCCACAATTCCAAATGGCAAAGAATCTGCCAACGACAGTATCAATCTTCTTCCATCCCTTGTGGCGGGTTCTTTCGGATAGAAAGAAAAGAGCTTTCTTCTAAAGGGAAGGGGAGAAGCAAGAAGCTTCTTCCCTTGCATTTCCCCGATGCCCTGACAAAGCTGGCCCCTGGCCCACCACAGGACCTGTCTACCCTGTCCAGGTCCTGCCAGTCTCCACCCTCTTGTCTTCTGAATTCCCGACGTGTCCCTGCATCTGGAAGGTCTGGCCTGCTGCAATCATCGCGTGGGCGGCATCTCTCTGGTTTGTACAGCTGAGAAGGTGATCAAGTCATTCTGAGCTGACAGCGCGGCAGGAAGGTAATTTCTCCTGCCAGGCTCAAAGACCTGGCTTCCCGTACTTCCCAGCGCTCAAGAAAAAAGGATTGGATTTAAAGACATCTAAAGGTTTAAAAAGACTTTCCAAGAAGAAATCCATACCTCTTCTCATGCGCCTCAATAACAGTTCTGCATGCTGTTCTTCAATGTCTCCAGTTCAATAAAATATTTTGTGATGTCCTCATCATCAACTCCCTTACAGAGCTACAGTCAGAGTTGAAATGGGAGCTAGAACACTGTGCTTCTTTAATCCCAACAGGTGGGGGAAAAATCCAGATGCTTAAGACTGCATGCTTATGGGATCCTTGCTTCCACTTGAGCGCATGTGTAATGAGTATCTACACACTCAATGACTATCTCAATTTAAATAGAATCTTTGAGGAGTATCTTAGGGTGAAAAGCAACCAGCCCACAAACCAACCCAACAAGAATTTGGGTTAAATATATTTCAATTAATAGGAGAGGGCTTCAAATTTTTCATAGAAAAATTCACTGACCTTTTAATTTTTTTTTTTTTAGCTTCAAGAAGCCCTTGTGTATAAAGGATGTTCATGGAATATTTAAAAATATATATAGATACACGCATATAGATATATACATACACACAATTAAAAATATTATTCTCTAAATGATTCCATTAAAAGCATTATTTTTCTTTTCTGATAGACTATCAGAACAGAGCTAAGTAAGAATCGTTGTTAGACACATAAACATGCCATAGATTATCATGCTCAGACTTTATGCCATTTCCTGAACATCTAAATGACTCCATAATGTGGATCATATAAATACACGAGGAAACTGTAGTCTACTCTTCCACACGATCCATCCAAAATGAAACAGTAGCAGAGAAACATGGAATTCAGTTTTAGCAGTAGACCAGTGACAGGCAACAGTAACGGAACAATCTAAGTCTGAGTCTTTAAGTGACTAACCCTTTAAAGAAAGTGCTCGATACATCCCACAAGTCACTGAGCCCTGCGCTTTTTAAAGGTGAGAGTCTCTCTTAGCAAGTAAGGAAGTGATCTTACAAATGTTAATGCAACAACTGCAACTGCTTGGTTTTAGAAATTACCGCAGTGCCGGACTTCACCTTTTGGGCAGAGACTGAAGTGGAGGATAGCTGGGCTGGGAAACATTCTGGCGCTGAGTAGTATGGATTTAATTTTTTCCCTTTAAATGGAAAACACAGTTCTTTTTTATTTTTGGATTACAAAGCAATTTAATGCTGCCTATAGGAAATGCATCCTGGTTAATAAAGATGGAAATATATTCAAAGGAAATGAGTAAAAAAAAAGATATAGTAGGCTAGCACTAGTCAAAATAAAGTTGAAGGGGCCATATTCATATTCAATAAAGTATATTTCAAAGCAAAGAATATTACCAGATATTTCGTTAGGTGCTGTCAAGTAAATTTAAATTCAGTGATCCAGAAGTTCAAGTTGAGACTTCTGACAAGTACTTATAACCTTGAGGTAGCCTAGCAACAGTGACATCTAGCGGTCACACTGATTCCATTATTTCTGTCTTTCTCCCTCCCCACCCCCTTCAAAGAAAGTGTTATCAGAGTTAAATGTTTAAAGTTGAAAAAGTTGAATCTCTACTAATATCCACATTTAAACGGCCCATCAGAGTCTGCAAGGCGCTTCAAATACATCTGCTGATGGATCAAGACTGCAATGTTTAACTCTGAGCATTTCTTTGACTTGTATGAAAGCCACCTAGCAGTATAGTGAAAGGAGAATAATTGGGCTCCGATATTTAAGATATTTAAAAGGACACGTTTGACAGCCCTAAGCGCTCGGTGATGGATGGAACGTTCACAGGTGTTCCATTTACTTAGCACTGCCCCGCCCCCCGCGTCCCATCACCCAGAAGGCTGCCACCGGCCTAATCGTCCCAAAGAGTAACTTTCATCAACCCTTTAGTTGCCCCCAGTTGCCCACCACATTGAGTTCAAACGTGTCGCCTGTATTTAAAACCGCTCCTCAGAACAGCCCATCGCACTTCTTTCCCACAGTACCTCAGCTCATCCCCCTTCCAGTCTTAGGGACGCATCCCCTCTTCCTCCTCCTCCTCTTCCCCCGGGGTCTGGTATATATCCCTTCTGCCCTTCTTTTCTGCTGTCTCTTTCCCAGGCTGATTTTAAAACCTACCTACCTCTTTTAAAAAGTCATTTCTTCTTTATTTTTCAAGTTTACTCTGAATTCATCCTTCTCTAAATTACCATTTAATTCATACTTGTGTGGTACTGTTTTCTTACCATTTCATGTTAGAGATTAAATCTTCCAAAAGCAAGGGTCAATGTTTTATATACCCTTTGTATTTTTCTTTTAAAAAAAAATCATTTTATTAGGGGCTCATACAACTCTTATCACAATCCATACATACATCAATTGTGTAAAGCACATTTGTACATTCATTGCCCTCATCATTCTCAAAACATCTGCTCTCCACTTAAGCCCCTGGCATCAGGTCCTCATTTTTTCCCCTCCCTCCCCACTACCCCCTCCCTCATGAGCCCTTGATAATTTATGTTGTTATTATTTTGTCATATCTTGCCCTGTCTGACATCTCCCTTCACCCACTTTTCTGTTGTCCATCCCCCAGGTAGGAGGTCACATGTAGATCCTTGTAATCGGTTCCCCATTTCCAACCCACTCTCCCTCTACACTCCCAGTATCACCACTCACACCACTGGTCCTGAAGGGATTATCCGCCCTGGATTCCCTGTGTTTCCAGTTCCTATCTGTACCAGTGTACATCCTCTGGTCTAGCCAGACTTGCAAGGTAGAATTTGGAGCATGATAGTTGGCGGGGGTGGGTGTGGGTGGGGGTTGGTGCCATTTAGGAACTAGAGGAACGTTGTATTTTTCATCGTTACTACATCGCACCCTGACTGGCTCGTCTCCTCCCCAAGATCCCTCTGCAAGGGGATCTCCAGTGGCCTACTAATGGGCTTCGGGTCTCCACTCTGCACTCCCCCCTCATTCACTATGGTTAGATTTTTTTGTTCTGATGATGCCTGATCCCTTTGACACCTCGTGATCGCACAACCCTTTGTATTTTTCATAGGTTTAAAAAATGGTGTAAAATATGTATTAATGTCCTCCTCGAAGTTCCTGAATTTTCCTTCCAGGTTCAGCGGAAAATCTCTATTTTCCCTTCTTCTATTGGTAACTGATAGGATGATGTTAATCTGAGCTATAAGTAAATAAAATCAGCACCCTCTAAATTACTTTGAGCTGTTGTGAAAGTTTATGCTCAGCAGATTCCCAAGGCAATGTTAGCATGAACTAAAGCCTTGTACAAACAAACACACAGCAAATCCTTTTACAAATGTTAGACCATATACAACAGAGTAAAAGGACAGAAAAAAGAGTGTAGAAATCTTTCTAGTTTTAGTAGTTCTATTTCCTTGTGAAGCTCCTCCCTCTAAAAATTGATATCCTATAGCTTTTTAAATACTGTAGCATATTATATGGATTATGTAAAACTACCGAGTATCAAATTAAAATTCCATTAAAAAAATTCAAGGAACTCCTCTACTAGAATTTGGATACATCATATTTAAGATTCTATTATACCCATTAAATCACTGGCCAGGTTAATACCAGATTGGTTAAGATCCAACTGAAGGATTGAATTCTCTCCTGGGCACCACGTTTTGAAAGAGACAGACAAATTGGAGAGAGTTCAGAGGGGAAGAACGAAAATGATCAAAGGTTTGGAAAATCAGCCCTGCGAGGAAGGGCTACGAGAATCCGGCCTGTTCTGCCCGGGGAAGAGGGAACTGGAAAGGGCCCTACGAGCGCTCCAAAATACATAAAAGGATGTTTTCAAGAGGAAAGGGCCCAATTATCCTCATTAGTCAACAAGGACAGGACCAGGAGTAATGGGACTTAAGCTGCTGCAAAGGAAGAAAAAAAAAGATTAAATATTATGAAAACCTTCATTTCAAGGCTGGTCCTAATGCTTTTTCTGGGTTAGGGATAAAAAAAAAATCCCTAGTCCTGCTGTGATGGTAAAATTACCAGTGAAAACCTTGATAACAGTCATTCTAGGGAAAAAAGCAAACCAAGAGATAGTTTAATGTTATTTTTGAATCTGCATAATGCCCCAACAGAAGCCCAAGGAGATAGTTTTATTTACATCAAAAGTCATACAGACCCCTGCACACACAGATGTCCAGACCTGCAAATCATAAGAGGAGTAGACAACTAGTTACCCATTATACTATCCTGGCTCATTCTTTCACAGAATTAACAATAAGTTTTAAAAATAATAACAGAATCAATGTGTCTTATTCCTAGGTTAAATATATTAAGCTTATTCAAATATGGTGGAATTGACAGACATTTACATACAAATATGTCAAGCGTGAATTAAGTACAGATATGTCAAGCAATGATTGTAGAAAGAAAATGAGAGATCTAAAATAATCAACATTTGTTTGTGGGTGATATACACATATATACATACATATTTGAAATAAGTGTTTATGCTTTCTGCCACTACTTAGTGCAGCATCATTGCATGCGTTTTGTGAGTCTGAAGAATTTATAGATCGGTATCAGACATATGGGCTAATATTGGACTTATGGACTTGATCTGGGTTGAGCTGTATTCTTAATGTACCACTACTCTTTATACACAGCTCTTTCTTATACACATGAGTGTCCCCATGAATTTGTTTCTCTAGTCTACCCTGGCTAACACATGATGGGACCTTGGGAGTGGGGTCCTAGAGAAACAAGTCATGAAGATGGAGAGTGGATGCTTGTTTGGCTTCTGCCTCACAGTAGTTTTTTGTCTTCGGCTAGCCAGAGGTCAGATAAGTCCTTGCAGCTTACTGGGGTGTGCTCTCAATGTTCAACTGCTCTTGTATATAAAGCTCTTTCTTATACACACGAGTGTCTATGAATTTGTTTCTCTAGTCTACCCAGACTAACACACCATGAAAACTACTCTTTTTACCTAGTCTTATGTAACCAATCATTTACTAAAAAATACTGGTAGACAATAATTTATTCAAAATTTCCTTCCATATCCTGGCACTCTGGGTTTAGTAAAAAAAAAAAAAAAAGATACTTTGTACCTATCCTTGTGTAGTATACAATCCAGGATATATAACAATGTATGTTTGGTATTGAGGCTGGGAAATACAGGGTGCTGTGGGACCACAAAACAGAAGTACTTAAGCTAGTCTAGGGAGTACTGCCTTCCACAGGAAGTGAGAAAGGAAATACCAATAGGAGTCAGTAGGTAAATAGGGTGTGTGTGTGGGTGGGTAGGGACGGGGG